>NW_008751831.1:426214-466611 GCF_000715545.1 Opisthorchis viverrini
GCCTACGTCAGACCGCTCCTGGAGTACGCCAACCAAGTTGTCTACTCAGGACTCACAAAAGACGTCACCCTCATTGAGCGTGTCCAGCGGGCCGCTACGAGAATGGTTGCCGGCCTCAAATCCGTGGACTACGAATTGCGTCTCGCGATGCTTGATCTCTTTCCCCTGGAGTACCGTCGGCTCCGAGGGGACCTAATTCTTACTTAAGCCCTGTTTGAACAAAGCTTGGCAAACAGGTTTTTCGCCGTTGGCCCAGCAAACACACTGAAATAAAATAGTGAGGAAATTTTCAATCCCAGAGCACACACATCCTTTAGACAAAATTTTTCTCATTTCGGGTGGTGGGTGCGTGACCCCCCGACGCCGTTGGCCCAGCAAACACAAGGCAGTGAAATAGTGAGGAAATTTTCAATCCCAGAGCACACACATCCTTTAGACAAAATTTTTCTCATTTCGGGTGGTGGGTGCGTGCAATGACCCCCCGACGGTTGTCAACGCTCCTTCTAGAACCCAGTTTAGAGCACTATTGGACATTTATTTATGCGAATCCTGGCGCTGGCAAGCATACTGCCCCGCACTGAGAACATAAAGAGCAGTGCTACGCCCTCTGTTCACTTGTGCCTTTCAGGTGAACGACAGCCACTGACCGACAAGAACAGAAGCGACCCGGGAAACTTGGGCAAAAGCCTCAATCCTGGGTATCAATCCGTTAATCCGTGAGACTTTTGGTGTCCTAAAATGCCTCGCTTACCTGTTGAGAGGGAGATGAGAAAACCACGAAATTCAGCCTGTTTTATTATCTACTCTCAGATGTAATCCAATCCTCTTCGCAAACACTCGTGAAATTAGTTGGGTACAAATACAACGTGGATGCAGGCACCCAAGTTTTCGTAGTTTTGTGTCGATCGGCAGCGTCCTTTCACATATTCTTGTTAAATAAGCGGAATTGAAAGAGTTTTCTTTGAGAACTCGATGACTAATCATTCATTCACATGAGCTTGTGACCTTGTGGCTGGAGAGACTGCCAGATTCAAATAGGGTTGGGTGTCACGCCGGCGGCTAGAGGCACACCCAAAATTTCTCTGAAACCGTGGTTCGAAGGAGGAAAACTTTAACATAGCGCGCTAGGAATATGTGTGGTGATTGCAGTTTGACAGGTGATGACCACCGTTGATCGTTGGGTTAGTCCATTATGTGTTGCCGGGGCATTATGGTTAGCTACGAGCATGTGTGCGGGCCTGGCGGTTACTATAGGTAGTCACGTAGGTTACGTCGACTACATTTGCGATGTTTACTGAAGGTAGAAAACATGAACGGCATCGAGTGAGTATGAATATGACGATAAATAGCCAAGTTAGCTGACTTCGAGTACGGTCGTGAGCATAACAGGCTGTCAGATTATGCTATCACCCATAGTTGAGTCCTTGTTTTTACTGATCGGCATATATATTGGATTGATGTTTACGGTAGGTAGCGAAGATAAGCGGCATCGCGTATAGTATGAAAGACCGTCAGCTTTATACTATGCATTGCACATAGACTCAGGTCTTGCGATTACGCTAAGCAGCGAAGGTAGGCGATATCAACTGCAGTTACGAGTATCACGGACAGCCGTTGGTCGTTAAGATGTCACACATAGTTGGAACCTGGTTTATATCGGCCCGCATAGATACTGGCTTGGTGATTACTGTAGGTAGCAGACAGGCACAACAGTGAAGAGCGGTGTTTAACACTGATTTCATGCTATTCATGATGATATAAGCAGCAGACATAAGCGAGAGTGTGCACATTTATGGATATGACGGGTAATCGTTGGCAGTTAAATCAGGACACTTCGCATAGCCGAAGCCTACTAAACGGCGTCGCGTATAGGCACTGGCCTAGCAGTTTTAATAAATAGTCAAGGTAGGCGATATCGCGTACACTTTTGAGTGTTAGGTTCATCGTTCGCCATTAGATTAGGTATGTATGCACAAGGACACTGACTCAAAAGATACGATCAATAGCCAAGTTAGATGATTTCGAGTGCAGGTGTGAGTATAACAGGCTGTCAGATGTGGCTATCACGCATGGCTGAGGCATTATTTTCACCGGTCGGCATATAAATTGTACTAATGTATACTGTAGCTAGCGAAGACAAGCGGGATCGCGTATAGTTAAGGGTATAAAAGACCGTCTTTGACCATCGGATTAAGTTACTGTGCATAGGCGCAGTCTCATTATCAACGTTGCACATAAACGCGGGCCTAGCAGTTACAACAAGTATTCGAGATGAGTGAAAACTAGTAGAGATACGAGTGCAAGAGGCCGTCGTTGCTCATTGGATTGGGCTGCCGCTCATATGTGGGGCACCGTAATTAGCGTCACACATAGACACGGGTCCAGCAGGCAAAATAGGTGGTCGAAGTGAGTGACAACGGCTACCGTCATCGTGGTGACCGCTTTATGGTGATCACCACCTATAGAAAGTCATAGTTGTAATAGGGAAGACGCCCACGGCTATCACGGAACACTGCATTATCTACAATCTATCTAGTTATTCATATCTGGGAAAGGGAATCATCCACAGATGTCCCTAGCACTGCCGCAGCAAGTTTGTGCTGTTATCCAACTTCATTGCACTAAACGGAACATGAAATCCATCGGGAAAATGTGTTGCGAGCAGGTACACCGAACAAAATATCCCATTTGTTAAACTGAGGTGTCTAAAGCAAACAAGCGCCTGTGACTGATTCTATAGGGTGGAATTTGCATTAACTACTCTTAAAATGTCATTTTATTTCTCAGGAACACCGAAGAACGCCAAAATATGCTAAAGTGCGATTTCGTGTTTTATGTCGCATAAACCGGCAAAAAATGTAAACCAGTGATGGTCAATGACCTTGATATTTAGATCACTTAAACAGAATGCTGCGTTCAAAATGTCACGGGAAGGGGCAAATTGATTAGACTAATTTCCCACTAAAATAGCAACTACGAAAACCCTATAGTTTCGGCGAACTCAATTTGGGTGTGTCAATAGCCTGCGGCGGATTTCACAACGGGGTTCGACAGTTTTGAGTGAGTCGACTTTCGTGAAACAGGATACTGCAGATTTCGACAGCTATCACTTAGTAGCAATTCAAAATTGTTCTACCCTAATTAGTGAAGGAAATCATGACGAGTCGTGGCGGTCAGTTATTTAGTCACACCTGAAGGAAAATAAAACGGCAAACAACTTTAAATGGGGGACCAACCGGTCAGAAAATTGCTTTCTGGGCCGGATCGCTCGTCGGGCACGTAAGTACGTGAATAAAATTTTCCTCTGGGCTAATTGCACTCTGCAAAATGCTTTGGTTTTAACGGGAGAAATGTTGCGGACAAGGAACTAAGTATGCGTGTTCAATAAAATATACAATCAAAATATCAGATTAGAAACAACAAATGGCAATGAGAAATGAACAAGTGAATGGAACAGACTCACTAAATTGGGGGTCCAATAATCCCACTACATGGAATGTTGTGCAGTAATCGTATTCGTCGGCAGCGAATATATCCAGAGTTAGAAGGATATTCTCCACTGATAGTTCGGGTGTTAGAAGTAAATTCCACGGTGGGAATTTATCACAGCTGAAAATTGTCACAAGGAGTTATTGTGACGTTCAACAGTTCGCACACAAACATAATAATCCAATCCCACGACTTCAGCAAACAGCAATCAGTTCAATCGGATGCAATTTCACTGACTCAGCAAAAAGCAGGGAAGTCGCGCCAAGAAATTGTGTATTTCACCATTTTTGATTTTAAGGTAATTATTGGTACAATAAAACAAATTGTCATGATACGTGTACAGTGTTTACAAATTTCAATTCAAGTTTATATGAAGAGAATAGAAAAATGGGGAAAATGTAACATTGATTTGCAAAACGCCACAGAACCAACTAAATCCTTTTTGAATCGCTCGTTTATCATCTTGCTTGACGGATTGTTCTGCACAAAGGCCGCCTCACGAATAATATCATAAATAAGCTGCTCATCAGTGATTCCCTTCAGTTTACTGCCGAAAGAATATCAGTTTGTAAATGAGATTGTTTCACGAATTGCATGCAATTTCGGTGCATTCAAAAAAACAAGCCTGACTGGAACTTGGCCACCCGTACCACATGAGCCCCAAGACGAACGAAGCCGATTGCGGGCTGTCCAACATTTTTCACCTAGCTAATGGGTAGGATTGTGCCTATTCTCCTCATTATTTCTCTTCAGCTGTTGTAGCTTGTTGAACGGTTGTGTGACTCTGTTTCGGTCTTTGGCTTCCTGCTCCGCCCACTATGGTATATGAAAAGGCACTGTAGCTGTAGACATCCCTTTATGGAGACAAAGGAAAATTAAAACAACCGTATTTATACGTTGACGGCGGAATGTTCCGCATGGTCGTGCTAGTGTCTCCGTCAGGTGAAGAGGAGTCTCGAGGTAAGGATGCTCGATCCCGATTGGCTGACATTCTCACCAATCGGGGCATACCTTCGTTTGGTCCATGGCGTGCACGCGAGACGTCGAATATCAATATTACCACAACTTTTCGACTCTCCATTTTTGTGACCTATGAGGAGTTCATGGAAGGCTCCGTAGGATTTTAATGATAAATAGAACCTTCGTTTGGTCTGTATGAACTGCAACAGCGTTTGCAAGCGTTTTTTCCAGTCGCCCTCCGACTTTGCGTAAGGTGTAACGCTTTTCTAAATATAATTCACGGCGGCTTACATGGTCTCTACATACATGTGATGGGAGTGTTGTTGACACAAATCAGTGATACCTGAAGCGCCATTCAGTGGCCATGTACAGCAATACAGTCGAAAATGAAGTATTTATCACGCGTGGTTAATTTGTATGTGACGATCTAACGATAAACTGTTTCCGAGGTTGTGGTAATAGAATCAAAATGGTGATGCTCGTTATTAGGAGCGGCTGGCCTCCGGACATCAGCGTCGGCTTTGGCTGAGGCAGCAGCCTGTCGTAGGCGTATTGGGCTTTTTATCGGCATCACTGACCGCGCGAGAGTGTGGAGGAGTTATGCATGTCCTCAAGTCGGCTAAAGTAATGGACAGGGTGTCTTGTCTCTGTATTTATCCTAAGGCGGGCCGAAAGGAGGTTCGGGTATTTTCAAAGAAATCAGCATATCTGTTTGGAGCGAGCAAGTCCGCTCAGTCTTTGGAGCGCCAATCTACTGACCGGAAGGTCGTGATTCGAAACCCGAACTCTGCATCACGACCTCTCCTGCTAGATTTGGGCAACCTGGCGGTACCCAATCCCTCTCGTACATAATTCACGGCGGCTTACATGGTCTCTACATACATGTGATGGGAGTGTTGTTGACACAAATCAGTGATACCTGAAGCGCCATTCAGTGGCCATGTACAGCAATACAGTCGAAAATGAAGTATTTATCACGCGTGGTTAATTTGTATGTGACGATCTAACGATAAACTGTTTCCGAGGTTGTGGTAATAGAATCAAAATGGTGATGCTCGTTATTAGGAGCGGCTGGCCTCCGGACATCAGCGTCGGCTTTGGCTGAGGCAGCAGCCTGTCGTAGGCGTATTGGGCTTTTTATCGGCATCACTGACCGCGCGAGAGTGTGGAGGAGTTATGCATGTCCTCAAGTCGGCTAAAGTAATGGACAGGGTGTCTTGTCTCTGTATTTATCCTAAGGCGGGCCGAAAGGAGGTTCGGGTATTTTCAAAGAAATCAGCATATCTGTTTGGAGCGAGCAAGTCCGCTCAGTCTTTGGAGCGCCAATCTACTGACCGGAAGGTCCGTGATTCGAACCCGAACTCTGCATCACGACCTCTCCTGCTAGATTTGGGCAACCTGGCGGTACCCAATCCCTCTCGTACATCATTCAGCAGGCATAGCAGCTTGACACTAAAAGAGCGTTGCGCCTGAACGATTGTTGTTTGTCGTTATGTCGGTCGGGACGTCTCATCGATAGTTTCCGGATAATGGTGGCATGATCTCCACTTGTTGGATCGGAGACATTCACCTCATTTACCGCCCGACCGAGTGCTTAAGACGGTATATTCTCTTTTGAATTCCTACCCGATATGTCCAGAACAGCTTACCCCAGGGTCGGCGATATCGTCAGACAGGGATATCTGTGTCCTAATTGCTAGTCGCAACAGCTGTCATGCATCTGATCAATCATTGCCGTAGTAAAGCCCGCCCCCTAGTTGAGGTTCAAGGTGCATAATAAAGATTTGCTTTGCATCTTGGAACTCCCCTATTTGCAGAGTTTGCGCAAGGCGGTTTTAAGCACTTTGTCGGCTGATGCATCAACGAGGATACGAGTTTATCTAACGATAGTGGCTAGTGTCACACACAGTCAACTCGTAGACGATCACTCTAGCGGATACTGGAAGCTTAGGCTGTGGTACCTCGTCTTTCTGTTGTGCTGCCTTACAGTCAAGTGCTTCAGACAACAAAGCGGTTTTTTTCTTGATGGAACACGCTTCTCACAGGACTGCTGAATATTTTTTGGTTTGATTTGCAAATCAGTGTATTCCGGCAAAATCGGCATGATTTAGACAGGAAATCGTCGTAGTTTTATGAAGGTCGAATGACAAAACCGCATAATTTTTATCCATGACCTTTTCTGACAGTTTCATCGTTACCATACTCAGCTTACTTGCTTAGCAGTTTAGTTGGATTATCACAATTTTTTCAGCATGATTCCAATGAATCACTGAGAGTTTCCAGTTTTACATGGGCGAACCGTCAGCTGGCGGTGTAATGAAAAATTCCGCAAAGAATGATCAGTTCAACTATTGGATTACACGGGTTCCACTTCTGGCCAGGAGCAGAAAGTATACACCACTTTTCAAGAATCTCATCATTGGCGGTGGGTTGATGATGGTGGGAGAAGTTGTAGCACAGGAGATCAAATATTGTTTGTCTACAAGTCATCAGGAGAACAATGTGACAGAACAAGATTTGCCTTCGACGACAGGGGAAAAAATGAATGGCCTTAAAGTCCTGTGTGGATGTTGGAGGAACCAAGTATTTTCAACAACTCATATTGACATTTATGGAGTAGGTGAGTGATATTCCTCAAACCCGAATTACAAGCAACTTGCAGTACTCAGTCACTCTTTGGTAACCTTCGCATGGCATTTTGCTGTTGGGGCACTCGTTATCAGTGAGGTGTCAGTTTACTGCACGCCATTTGGTACTGGTTTGGTCCATTTATAGCTTGGTATGCAAGGATAAATTTAAATAATGTGAAATCTATTGGTTTAAATCTGACTTATTCCTAAAGTACGATTAAGTATCACCGTAATACAGTGTGATGTGCGGTTACGTTTCTTTACCGTTGGTTTTCACTGATGGTTCAAATATACGCTCCTTCCAAACTCTCAGCACCCAGAAATTCACCACTCACTATTTTGTTGACTCATGAGAATGGCTATGTATGGCTAATTATTTGGGGAATAACCAGGTTCGATAGACTAAAACGAAGTGGAGACTTAAACTATGCCTAATTTGGAATAATCGGTCATCAATTACAAACTAGGACTATCTTGATGTACATGCATTTGACCGGTCCATTACACATAGTTTACTACAGTTGTTTCTGCCAAGCTTGAACGTCTTAGAGATTGCGGAAATAGTTTGTTTCTTAGGGGTTCACTCTTCAGATCAAGACAGTGTGCTCTGTTAACTAATGGATTCACTGTACGCCGTCCTTTTCCTGGAGAATCCCGTACCCCAGAGATGCACTCTGGATGAGCAGAGTCACCTGAACTGTTTCAACTAGCAGAAGTACCAATTGACCAAGTCACTAGTGTCAACCGTTACTCGCTGGGAGACGTCATCAAAACATTACTACATTTATGTTTCCCATGTACACAAAAAGTTCGATGGAAATGTGTTTACCGAGGTATCCAGTTCATTTCAGTTGGTATTTTGAATAGTTCGCTCAAAACAACCGTTTCCGTTGCAAGCAACTATGTTCAATACTATCGTTTATTTTTTGAAGAGCATGGTCACAAATATGAAAGGTAAATGCAGTCAATGGGTGTGGAAGGGTTGCGGGAGAATGTTAGCTAAAAAGATAGAAGCGTTTCATTCGAAATCATGTCACCGACAGTTCCAGTCAGACAAGATAAATTCCGACGTATTTAAGAATAATTGGTATGGAAACGAGGAAAGGACGGGCAATACTGAATGCTCTTCAAAGTGGTGTAAGCGCTAGCACAGTCGAGTCTCGCACATCAAGCACAAAGTGTTCATCATACTGAGTCTGTGAGAGTCACTGGCATGGATGTACACTCAACGCCATGTATCACACATAAAATGTCGTAGGTACGTAGCATGCCCACAATGGCAAGCAAATACAAGTCACTGACTGCGACCTTAGGAAATCCCAGTCCAATAACTGCCTTGGGGGTTGAGGAAAGCAGATCCCTCGATAAGAAATGTTCATCGGTTGGTGGACCAAAAAGTTGACATCACAATCGATTGCACTTAGGGCTGACATTGTGGGGAGGGAATATTCATCAAACACATACTTCTGCTTCTTCTCATTCCACACAGTCATTCCGCGCCCATCCGAGACTACGCTGACGTCTGTTACAGTTACTCGGCGCTCCCGAACAGCGATTAGGTCAGGCTTGATGAAAGACGTCGATGTAGGTGCTCTCAACTCATCGAAGGCTATGTATCCCAGTCGACGGAGACGTTTCACGAGTTCCCTTGCAACCCGATTATGACGAGAACATCTAGCATCGTGTGTGATCAAGCAAGACCGCAAAATATGACCAAAATCTCTGGTTAACCAGCTTCCACGACAGAAGATCGTCTAGCCACCATGATCATGTCGAGCGTTTCTAACTCTCGTCCTAAGCAGGTTGTATCGGAGCTGGATAACTTGGATAAATATCCGAGAAAACACTCGTTCTGGAAACACAAGCCATCAATTCCAAAAAGGCGAAACGACCATTTCCCGTAAACCCTGACCGTCAACGCTGTTGTGCGGACTATTACCCCCAGCTCTTCCTTGGTGTTTACGCATGCACCTTGGACCCAGATCAGAAAGCTGAGATCCCGAACCTTTGCCAAATGCGGAATCGTTGACCACACTGCCGATTACTCAACTCTGGGTAGAAGGGATCATTAAAAATTGGGACATTTTTTGGCTATCCACTGTTACTCAGATTCCGAACAAATTTCAATTCATGAGACAGACACATTTTGAACTGTCATCAGAAGTGTCAACATTAGCCGCGATACCAAGCACTGCTCGAAGATACGCATTTCTCAGGTGGTGTGTACGGTCGGTGAATTCGGAGTATATCTTAACATTGAATGAAAAATGTCATCATAGCGTGTGTGTTGATATCTGGGTGAATTCGTGTCTGTCTGTTCGACGGTTTGCTTCACAGTGCTTATGTTGATATGGCAATATATGTCCTTATGTACACCTTATACGCAAATCTGTGCGCAACAGTGTCCAGAGACAACTCTTTTGTTTGTGCTGGAGGCGTTTTCACCTTGCTTGCCCGTTTACTGCTTATGTCGAGAGTCTAGTCTGGACGTTTCTGATTCGACAGTTTGCATACTAGCTTATGGTTAGAGGAGGCGAAAAACTTTTTCGTTGGTGCCTCGGAATCCGTGGAAATCAACGAGACACGTTTGTTACTGACATCTTTGTTTTTCTTTGTTTTGCCCATTCCAGCTAGACTTGGTTTCATCGGAACCTTCCAGGGTTTTTACCAACACTTCTACTATACTTGGCTCGACAGGAAGTTAATCGGAAGTTCTGCACTTGTCGTGGCTAAGAAGGTGGTCCTAGATGAAGTTCTGGTCGGGCCGGCAAGTCTCTTGGTCTTCTTCGTGTGTAAGTCTGGCTGACTTCTCTACCATAGACTGGCTAATAACGATAAAAACAAGCGAATCCGATTGAAATAAGGGATTGGTTATAGATGGTAGGCAGAGGGGACAATGTTGAACGTGAATCTTCATTCACACAGGTTATTCAGATTCATTTTCACGCAACTGATGGCATGATGCACTGGCTATGCCTTTATAAGTCCAGTTGTGGACAATCTTGTCCTTGAATTCAACCCACAAGGGTATCATGAGTGAAATACTATGGAAATATGATCTTCTCTAATATTAGCACCTGTTTTCCGAACACTTTTTCTTAGTGCCAGTTCAACTTCTTCATTGTGTGCAACTTCCTCTTCTTGTTGCGAGATGGCTCAGTTGTTAGTGCGCGAATTTACTGAACGAAAGGTCCGTGGATCGAGCCCGACTTCTGCCTCTTAACTTCCTTTTGTCTAGGCTTGGGTAACCTGGCAGTATCTCAGCCCCCGTGCTTCTACTAGCCTGACAGTTGGGCACCGGAAGGATGCTGCAGCTGAACTATTTCTTCTTTTCGTCTTGCACACTCTCCCCCAACGCTGGGCTTTTCGTAACTTATTAGGCTTTACTTAGCTTATATGGTAGACTCTCTCGTCCTATCCCAACTTAACAGCACTTTTTCCAATAAACTAGCGTTTGACGTGTTCAAGTGTCTCCTCACATAGAATTCGAATGCCAGTTTACGGTAACATGTGTTCGGTCCTCTGTTTGTTGCGTCTTTTATCATCTTCGGCAACGATGTGGCACGACCATTTGGCCAATATTCAGCTTGATTAAGAAGAATGAGCGTATGTTGCTGTAGGTGCAGTCGGTAGACTATACTGACGTGCCACTCGACTGCATCAGCCGAAGTACTGAGATCCAACTGCATGGCCTGATGTGGAGTATGTATGGATGTATCTACGAACATCGTTTACAGCTATGGCACCAACCTAAATATCTTGATTTCAAGTGTGTCACTCGTCTGTATTGTCTGGTTTCAGCCAAGCACATTGTATACAAGCAGAGCAGTGATAGAGAAACAGATGCCTTGTGTTACTGCTGTGGAAATTCCAACCTCCGCTGTGGATCTCGCTCTGAATGCGACACTAAAACTTACAAAAACGAATAACATCTAGTACAGCACTCTGCCTGTCACGAAACTGTCAAATGTATACGTTATTTCCTGTTTACGGAATAATTGCTCATGAGTTTCTACGCGAAAGGTAGTGTGCTACTAAACCGATCCTTGAAGTGTGAAATTTCTGTGCTGGGACGTCGGTAAATGTTTGCACCATACATAGAACAATTGTAGTTTCTTAACCGTAGTGTGCTTTACGCAGTTTTCTGCGATTGTCGTGTACTCCCGACGGTAGTGCAACTTCTTTTTCTGTCCTTGGCTTCCTACCCCGCCAATTATGGGTTAGCAAAAGGTTCGAGACAACTGTCTATCGAAACAAAGGAAGCTGATTGCAAATCTGCTAATAGGGTCGCCGGAATCCTTGTGAGGGGGCGATAAGTGCCGAGCTTTAATGCTCGATACTGATTGCTATCGCTTAGTCCATAGCCCACATGTAACATCCGTCCATTGGATATGATGTCCAGTTATTAAGAGTGGCTGGCCGCCTGACAGCCTCGCCTTGACAAGGACCGTATTTCAGTTTTACCGACGAATGTAACAAAAGTCGGCACAACACGCGTAAAAAAAACCTGGTCTTTCTTGTCCAGCCGTTCCTGGAGAGTTGAAAAACTAGTAGTGTGTTGACGTTCTATGTTGATCTCGGTTGTACCCACTTGCTGCGTTTCACATCAGCAGGGAATGATTTCCTGTACAGCGATTGGACATGTCAGAGTATCTTAGAGCAATTTCTTGTATCCACCCGTGATACTTGCATCCGTTATTTGAGCCAGTGGCAGTGTTCGAATTTTAAAGTAACTAAGCTCTACAGCACCGCTTCTACGGTTTCTAGTCCTTCAGTGAATATGCAAATAAATGTCTCAGGAACAAGTACTCATGTAACTTGGAACCTTTTGTGGTGTCCGTGCTCATCTGGATAGCAGCCACTGTGTGTTGGAAGCGAGTGATCCTCACGTTAGTTTTGACACAGTTAAAGATAGATAAGTGTTGTGATTAGACAAGTGGTTGAAAGGAAGATTCCGCGTTTGGACCTGATGACTGCTTCTTTGCAAATACTTTTACCGTGTGAGCTGCTAGAAAATAATTTTCGCGGCTTCATTTTTTGTATCGAGTATCTGTGTAACAAAGTCTTCTCCATTCCTACCACAGGGCGCACCTGGTACTCAGTAAGCTGGCCCACTTTTTTTGTAAATTGCTTCCTCTCTAAATATTTACCATTTTTATGACGGTCGAATCTAGGAATTTTTGCGAAATCGTGTTGATCCTCAAGTACCAAAGCACATGACTGGTTTGGTCAGTCAGTAATATTCACCGAGTTTTGTTTTTATTCTAGAAGTGTTTTGGACGTAAACAGTTCAGCTGGTTTAAAACGAAATAGCAACTATCAGGAAATGAAAACAACACCATACATCGCAGCAACCGAAGACAATAGAACTCAGTCGGATGCCTTGGTAAATGCGATGCAACCTCAATCTAAAGGAGATATTCTCAGATTATGTAATACCAAACACAACAGCCTGCTAATAAATTAAAGTGGACGATAGCTTTGTACACTCAGTTATGCCATTCACTGGTGTACTTTAAATCACATTCGGGCTGAATTTTTCACGTCATTCCTCGTGTAAACAACTAGTTGCCAACCTTGGTTGAACATAACACATTGCTCATAAAGTTGCTAGAAACTTGGCAGCGTGTGACCGATTTTGTCCTCCTTAGGGACCATCCGTTACGAAGCGACCTGACCATATCGTAGTGTGGTGGTTTGTGTACCTGCGCAACCCTTTCAGCTGTACTGGGGATGTCCGCGCAATACTCGCAGTTTCCAATACCAGGTTGGTCAGTGGTTAGAGGTCTGACGAACACAGTCTCCTGGTCCTCCAGGTCGGGGGTTGGAACATGTATGGCGAATCGTTTTGTAAAAATTGAAATGCATTTGCACTTTCCGGTCAAGCTTTTGAGCCAAAAGCTTTGGTTGAGGAACAACCGTCTTCTTGTCTATGTCTGGACGCCATGGCAGTATCAAAGCCCGCGTACAACCATGAGCTGCACACACACAAGTAAACTCACGCCACATCGGTCGTCGCGTCGTGCCATCAGCCTGGTAGCCTTAGTTGCTGCCTACAGCTGGGCGGTTAAGCAAAAACAAGATACTGCTGATACCCCCTTCTTTCTCTTTCACATACCTTTCCTTTTCACTCTCCCCACCTTATTAATAACTCTCTCCAGACCAAGCACTTAGGCTTGCTAACTCCGTTCATCCTGCATCCGTTTCGCAAGCAACGTCTGCGGGTTATCTCGAGACAACTCGAAATCAATCATCAAGCTTCGACTCCCAGTCTATCTGGACGCTTCCAATACCCGCACTCCGATTCAAGCGGGACAACGAGCTCCCTTACTGTCACACTGAACCCGCTGGGCATAGATGTGTGCTATGCACCATAAAAAGATTTCAAGATGAAAGCACAGTGGTTGAGCTACCCTCCATGTCATTCCACTCGCTTCCGGCTTCATGAATCTGATAGGGTCGAATATTTCGAACAGTTATCGTGGATAACAGCTGCTACTCACCTGGAGCCCATAGCCGACGGAGAAACCTGAACGGTGAAAGCGGAACCTCTTACGGCATCGCAGGTTCATGACTGTATACCTTCTCCCAAGCGCCATCGAGTTTCTGGTCCGCACCATCTACCCGCATTGTTCAAAGATGGGACTGAAGTCCTCACTCAACGCTTGTCCAACCTGTTTGCCTTTATTTAGGAAAATGAGACTATCCCATACAACTGGAGAGTTGGTGATAATGTCCACTTTCAAAATAAGGGACTCATGGTGAGTGTGTTAACCACAGGAGGATCAACTCAGCCCCGGTTATAGCGATACTGCTGGCGTACGTTGTCCTTTGTCGCCTAACGGTGACCCGTGGAACACAGACTCGAGAGCAGCATGTGGGATTCAGGCCTGGTATGGGTTGCATTCATCAAATATTCATTCTAGAACGACGTCATACGTCCAATTGACCCCAAGTTCTAGTGTTCGTGCATTTCCATGGCGCATCCGACTTGGTTGACCGGTCTGTTCTCTTTGACACGCTTATCCATCAATGGATGCCCCGGAAGTGAACATAAGACCATACAACTGGAGAGTTGGTGATAATGTCCACTTTCAAAATAAGGGACTCATGGTGAGTGTGTTAACCACAGGAGGATCAACTCAGCCCCGGTTATAGCGATACTGCTGGCGTACGTTGTCCTTTGTCGCCTAACGGTGACCCGTGGAACACAGACTCGAGAGCAGCATGTGGGATTCAGGCCTGGTATGGGTTGCATTCATCAAATATTCATTCTAGAACGACGTCATACGTCCAATTGACCCCAAGTTCTAGTGTTCGTGCATTTCCATGGCGCATCCGACTTGGTTGACCGGTCTGTTCTCTTTGACACGCTTATCCATCAATGGATGCCCCGGAAGTTTGTGAACATAAGAAGTTCTTTGTATTCTCGGGACGTGCTATAGTACAAGGACAGCCCTCCAAAACCTTCCTACACAAAACAGTGTCCGTCAGGGGTGCCTACTCTCTCCATTCCTATTTAATTTCGTGATCGATGAAATAATGAGACGAACACTGGAAGGTCTTCAAAACCCTAGTGTTCGAATGGCCTCCGACGAAAACCTTTTCTTTTTGAAATAGGTGTTCGGACTTGTTGTCGACTTCGAAGGGATGCAGAGGTACAGGTGTTTTCAGATGAACTGACCAAAGTCATCCTGTCTTTTGTACCCACGAAATGTAAGTTCATTCCTCTGGGCATGCAGTCACTGAGTGGGTCCCTTCGCTTTTCACTGTTATTATTTTCTTCGCAATACGGCTTTCGAATAAATCCTGATTGTATGGCAGCGGTGCAACAGTGTTAGCCACGAATGTCATGCTGTTTATGATGGCTCATCAGGTAGACGCACTGGTTGATTTTCCCTCAACCTCATGTTCTACATGAACACAAATTGCACGAAGTTATCGAACTACCATCATTTTTATACTAATTAGGTTTTCACGGGAGACTCGCCTGAATCCCAACTGAATCCCTCATATATGTTGGTCCTTTTCAGCACGATGTGTTGCACCTGTCCCTGGGCTGTCATGCAAGCTTGAGTAATGTGCTACGGCTTTACCATGTTCTACGACACTGACATATCGTACCAGCTGAAACCTGAGGCGGCTTGGTGTGGCACATTCAGTTGAAAAAGACCACCATAAACCAGAAATTCAGCTGGGATTCAGGTATCTCCAGTCTAACCAAATTAATATGCAAGCTAGTGGATGTCGCTCGTGTCCCACTTATTGTATACCGTAAACGGCTTGCATTTCATCGACTTCTATAGACCCGAAGATATTCTGAATAACACAGAAATGCTCGCAAATAGTTAATGAAGAATTGGGGTACAGTTATTACCGGACTTTTTTTTAGAGTAATGCTGTTTGTAGCCTAGTGGTTTTTCGATGGTGAGGAACCTGTGTTAGAGTTTTGTAACACATTGCATTTTGGCTTCCAAATGACTTCATTTATTTGCCGTAATCGATAACCGGTTTTAAAACTTGATTTGTGCAAATACAGGTAGTTCATACGTGACTCTGTGGAGAGTGCATATCACGCAGCGTCATCAAATGGACCAGATGACGTAAAATACCATGGAAATGATGTGGCAGCTGGGTGCACCACCCGAAGATCATTTATAGTTAACGCCGATGTTAAATGTACGCTCCCATGGTCTTTTGACGACACGTGTTTCATGTGCTGTCAATTTCTATACTTCCATGCGTGAGAAAGGCATCCAGACGGGATTGTCTATGATTTTCCATCCGCAAGCACCATTTTATTCGACAAATACGTAATGTTCTCATAACCAGGCAAGCATCTACCGTAGAAACATAGAGCAGGAGTCCGGGATGGGATAACTAAAGCGGGCCCATTTACATCTGACTTATCAGGTTGCTCAGTGGTTAGAGTGCGAATTTACTGATCGGAAGGTCTGTGATTGGAACTCGACCTTTGCATTTCGGGTTCCCCTGTCTGGGCTTGGGCAACCTAGCAGTATCCCAGCCCTCGTGCTTCCTTCTGGTGCCATAGAAGTTAGGCACCGAAAGGGTGCTACAGCTGAACGGTTATTATTTACTATTACTATTAGTCCACTGTACACCCTCGATTCCTTAAGTGACTGCTTTTAAGCTCTCGTTCGTTAAATTTCTTTATTTCTGACATTCCGTTCCACTATCGGTAGCCGGTTCTGAATATGGTAGGAGCACCACGGTAAATATCGAAGTGTCGCATTCTGGTGGGTCACCGTTCACCCCTATTGGTTTTCGGACCAAAAGAAGTGTAATGTATGCATACATGAGACGATTTTGGTTCACGTACAAAACGCTGTCGGTTATTTTCGCAGCAAAGTACTCTTTGCCAATGTAAAATTTCGCTTTGCAACATCTGGATGCACGTTACAGTCACACATTTATCATCATTAGTTGGTACGTCTGGTTGTGTTCTGAATGGATATCATAAACAAAAAATAAAAAATAATGGGGACGGTAGTCATTTTGTTTAGTGTAAGATGAATGGGACCGGTATTCATTATCCCATCAGTTATTTTATCCATTATCCAAGAATTTTTGAACTCCCTCCTGGGAGCAGTCCCCCCACTCTACTCATAACCACTGTTACAAGGGAAAGGGGCGATTTAAGAACCGGTGGGATCGAAGAATAAGTTGACTTTTTGGCTAATCCCGTGAGATAAAGCTTGTCAGATAATTTCAATACTCGATGATCTGATAGACATACAGTTTTTTCGTGATAAGTTAGCCGTTTTCCCTCAAGGTCATCTCGGAAATTGGTGGCAGAAAAACTTGAGGGTGAATAAAGGGCATTGTCAAGCAGTGTGCGAAATAGGAAGCCGCTGCAGCCGTCGCGATAGATACTATTCAGTAAATTAACCTGTTGCATTTCGTCTCGTTTTGCCAAACCACGTGAGTGGTGTGCATCAACAGCGTAGCACCCTCGTCAAACTGATGCTTCGCGTAATCCGAACTATTGGTGTGGAGTTAAGCAAGAATCAGAAATTGATGTAATGGACATTTACTGTGTTGCAGTAGTTGACAACGAAGCGTCTCAGACGGATTGTTGACAAATCGGTTAGGATAACTTTAGGACGAATCCCTCTACAGAAGCACAGTTTTGGTGCGATTCCTATTTGTTCTGCTTAAGGAGAGGAAGGAAATGAGCTCTTGGTTCATCCCTGTAGGGCAGTAGTTTGGCTTTCGTTCTAACATCCTCTGTTGAACTTGCTAACATGTTTGTTTTTAATCAAAATGCCCTTGACGAAATACACTCATTCGTATACCAGTTTGGTTTTAATGGGAGACTCATATTAATCCCGACTGAATCTCTCGTCTATAATGTTCATAAGCAACTGAATGTGCTGCACCAGGACACCTCCCATCAAAACCAAATCGGTATTTCGCTAATTTCGTGCGATTTCGGTTCAAGTGAGACATAAAGTTGACGTAAATGCTGGGACTGTGCTCACTTGACGAGCCCCAAGAAGGGCGTAATCGGTCGTGGACCTTCGGAAGGTTTTCAGCAACCTTATGACCAGTGTAAAATGTCATTACTTATATCTATTCTTTTTCGTTCCCAGTCTCATATTTGTAGATCTATCTAACCACAGCTAACCAACTTTGAGGGTTAAGCCTTGTTTACGGTATTCATTCATTTGCAGTTTCGGAAGGATATACGCAAAAGTTACATCAACTGATCCTTTCTTGGTGACTAAACCAAAGCAAGCATCGTGCAGAGCGACATACTCATACACAGCAGTAATTCAGAAAATATCTTATTGTAACTACCCGTTGCACAAGGTTGGAAGTGGGATTAATGTGGGATCCCGATACATCAGACGTTATAGGTACCGGGATTCAGTGTTGTGCACTCTCGTTAGACCAGTTTCCTGGGTTTAAATGCACTTGCACTTTTCTCTTTGTTATATTTCTCTTTGTTACTCTCTACCATTTGACAGATAACGGGTACTGTAACACGAAAAGTCTGAAAGGTGGTGTGGAGCACGCCAAAAACCTGTTTTGGCCTGCTTACTTTGCCGATCTGGCTTTCTGGCCCCTCGTTCAATCGATTAATTTCGCCTTCCTCCCCACTCGGTACCGGGTCCCGTATATCGCGTTGTTCATGTGCATTTGGAATTCCTATCTATGTCTACTCAACTCCAGAAAGGTGAGTCTTCTTGGTCAGCAACAACTAGTTCTCCAAGATTCCGGTGGCAATCTTATAAATGGGCTTTTTCAAGTATAATAGCCACAGCGTTCCATTATAACCCACTTGAGTAACATTTAATGCATCCCTTGAAAAGCTACCACGGACTGAGGATCTTTCCAACAATAAATAGTATTCGTTAGCCCTTTGGAATTGGGTCACGCGTTGACTACACTGTTCACCAAAGCAAGGCGCATAGACAGGCTCCTCTTTGGTGTGCACATTCCCACGGTGAGTTTTTATTACTTTACCAGAGAACGTTTGAACCATGGCACTCCGAATGCCCCATGCTTTTGAGCTGCAGGCCTTGAAGCACATTAACGCATGCTTATTGAATACTCCGTTCGATCTTTCCAAACTAGGTCACTATGTGCTTTCTCTTTGGACTGCACTTCTCCAATTAGAGGTAATTTCGCAGCCAGATACCAAACTGATACCGTGTAAAGCAAAGTGCAGTTCTCGCCTCGGTCTTCCGTGTGATTATCCGAAATTTCGCCGGGATATGTTGGGAGGAGTTGATTACGTCAGATGTATGTTTGTATATGTGTGTGAGATCTGAATGGCTAGGAAGTTCTGACAGTCATGGCTTCGCCTGTAGGTGACACAGTTGTCACATGTTAACCAGTAGTTATATTTGATTGTTGGTATGCCCTATACGGTCAGACTTCGGTTCCTTCCATTTTGGCAGTATGATCGAGCTCACAAAGCCGGGAACGCGAAATGAATTGGAGTTTTCAAAGGCGTGAAAGTGAACCTGAAAGCTATGGGAACTTAAATCAACGGTGATAACTTTAAAGAATATAGGAGATTCCACAGTACTGTGCCTGACACGGAACATGGGAAATTCTCCTTTGCAGATATGTTCCATCACTTCAGAATTAATGAAGCGCAGTTCGAGCCGGTTGACTGCTGCTGTATATTAGTAAGGTTAAGTAGTTGGGGCCAGATAATGAACCAGTCTTGTCGAGAATATTGTTCTCATTGAGAACGACATGCTTATCGCAGGTCGCGATGCACGTGCAATTACAGCACAATCCTTGCAAGAAATAAGAGTTAATGATGGGGGACCCATCGTTTATGATAAGAATCCGTTAAATTAATTCAAATTCGTCACTTTACCTTATCTCTATGAGAGATCCAATATTTGTTTCAAAATGTTCACAAAATTTGTGTGACATTTTGCTTGATCATTCGTTAGTCCACGCGGAGAAAATATAGGCCTTCAACTGAATCTAACTTGACTTTACCCTCATTTGCACCTCTGAAAAAATCATCCAGGACTCAAAATATTCCGTTGTCGAATGACTTTCCAATTATTTCGNCAAAATATTCCGTTGTCGAATGACTTTCCGATTATTTCGAGTCATGCTTCTTAATTGACATCTATGTGATTCGTGTTATGTTCGAAACGCTTTGAATCTCGGCTTTTAGCGCTAACTATTCCGTTACCCCCACTGGAGCGAATCAGCGGTTATCCTTCTTGTAACTACTGTATGGTAAAAGCCTGCACTTTTCTTCACCTCTGCAAAAGTAGTGTTCCCTGGGTGCATAGCATACCCGTATGTTTGAGGCTGATCATGTGTGGACCAGCTACGTCTTGTTCAAACCATATATTTGTTTGTTGGTTATGTTGTGGTTTCCCGGTTTCGCTTTTTACCCTGAATCACTGAAAGTTCGCCGCAGTTACTTCGTGTTTACAGATTCGACCAGCTTAGAAATTAATCACTAAGATTTGGAGTGTAAGGGAGCAGTTTTTCTCTTCGTATGTTCAACTAGACGAACCATTATTTTTTATTAAAGAGGGAGCCATCGTGCAAAACCTTGTTCACTTTTTGAAGATAGTATCACCATAGCTGGGGTCTGGAATATTGTAGTTCAGTATGTCATCGGGAACCCCATTGTTTCGTAGACTGGTCCGTAACGTTTCTTTCTTGAAAGCAGTTTTTCACTACAGTTCTCATCATGCATCATCATCATCGACAGCATGACATCATTGTTTAACACGGATGCTTCATTGTCATATCTCATCAGGCGGATCCAATTGATAGCAGTCACCCAAAAGGTCATGTAAAACAGCCTCACACTGTTCCTGGGTGAATTCCTGAACCATCCATCCTTATCTCAGAGAATCAATATATTCTTACATAAGATATGCTTTGTTGTGTACAACCATGCCAACAAGTGAAGTTGTTTTCCGTTACAGACAGCTGAACAGTCCAAACGACAACAGGGACAAACTGCACCAGAACCCAAAGCCAATCTGTGACGGATTCTTCGGAATCCCTTGTGACAGCGCCTGTTTGATTTATTCCTACAAACATTAGATTTGTTTATTTGTTCTAAGAGATTTTCTTTTTTTTCAATTTGGTTGTCATTCCTGACCACATGAGCTATGAATTGATATTGTGGAATATAGGTAGCTCGGATGCTTTCTTTTGTCTGTTCGCCGAGCCTGTGATTTGGATTACCAACGTTTCGTCACCAGTCGAGGAAATATCGTCAGCTCGGAGCTGCGTAGGTAAATTCCTCCTCCTCCCTCTGTGCTCATACAATTTTTAAACTTGAATGTGTCACCTGTTTCCATCCGCGAACAGAAAATATAAGTTCGTTTGGAATAACTTCCAAATATTTGCTCATGCAAGAGCATTGGTAGTGGAAGTTTGCCTGGGTGTGGTGCCACGCCGAAAAACCACTCAATAGACACGGTGACCCCCAAGCGTAGAAAAATGAGTCAATTGGAAAACGTTTGGGGCAGACCGAGTAAGCTGTTTGGTCCGTTTGTGGTCTAAATGGATCAACGTGTTAGTAAGCTCCATCCAGTCTAGCAGCCCCTACAAGATTTACACAACTATTGAACTTTGAGTCACCTACGAAATCAAGTAACTTTCAAATTGACCAAATTACGCTGAAGCGACCTGGTGACCAACTAATCACGATATGGCTATTAGTCGCTAAAATCTAAGTGGAGGCAGAAGCGGAAGAGTTATTAACCCGTTCCCGCACTAACGATTTCTCCTCAGTCGCAATCCAAACACCAAGCTGGGTTGACGGACCAACAGCCTGGTTGTAAGTTCTCAGACCGGTAGAGTGGAACCGGATACCCTCATGTTTTTGAACAATTTCGCTCTGAATGTCTTATTTGGGCACTAAGACGATCTTACAGGCTACCGAGTTCCTTATACAGATGTTGGAGGCACGCGTAAGTTCGACCATCTTGGATCCCAAAAGGGAGAGTATCTCGAAAATCTGCGGTATTATCTAGAAAGGAATTAGTAAATGTGTATGGCATACCTTGATTTCCCACCGTTTCCGGGAGCCTTTCACTTTCGCCACAGAACGTCCATCGGACCGGGTATGCCACCAGGTTTATCGAATTCTATGACAGACAGAGATCTGATCAACAAGGCATCTTTCATCCAGCCGACTCAATCTGTGTTAGATGTCGATCAAAGTCCCTGTCTGCTAGTAAGGGCGACTAGGTCATACGGCCGACTGAGACGGAATTGGGGGAGTTTAATGACTATCTGGTCCTTTTTGGTCCCAAACTGACCAAGTCAGTTATTCGGTACCTAAAGTCTTCCAGTGGACTGTGTTGCCCACGTTCGTAAGGTCAATGCAAGTCTAGTGGCTGACCGGCACAGTGCACATCCACAAGTATACCTTAATGTCAACACCGATGATAGATACGAAGGCCATGAGAGGTTGGCCAAAAACAGGTATAAACAAACATAGAGTCCAAGTATATAGATGGCCGGGATTGTCAAGCTGTCCAAATTAATCCAATGCAATGCACAGGCGTCCATCAGCCTCGGTGAAAATGTCATCTTATCGATGAAAACAGTGGGTTCTTCATGTTATGATGAATCCGGTTTACATACATTCCTTGTCCTTGATAGAATGAGGGAATCGCTTGCCCATTAGAATGTTTTGTCTAATGTCTTCAATGAGCCTAATAGGTTCCGAAAACTTTCAGTGTAAGCAAAGACGTGTGTACAAGCTTGACGTGTGACAGTGAGAGCTGTGTGGGTTGTGGCCCTTGTGACGTCGACTGCTATCAGACTGCTTCCTTCAATTGTTCTCATTTCCATTGCAGGTTTATAGTATCATAAATCCATTCTGAACGGTGAATCTAGGCAGCCCCAGCACATATAAGCACGGCCGGAATTCCTCACTAATAATTTCTCTTCAGATGTGATAACAATTGTTCTCATTTCCATTGCAGGTTTATAGTATCAATAAATCCATCTGAATGGTGAATCTAGGCAGCCCCAGCACATATCAGCACGGCCGGAATTCCTCACTAATAATTTCTCTTCAGATGTGATCATTTAGGTACGTCTCGAGAATCACCCTTTTTTTCGACCAACGGAAAGGAATTCGAATCTTACCACACGTGAGCATGAACGTCATCCACCTTGGTGTAAGCTAATCACTTCACAAAGCGAGATAACCGGTCGAACAAAAATTATGAGGATGCACAAATAGTAACTTGATGAAGGTGTCCTTACAAAAACAAATGACTATTGCGGCTTAGGGTATAGATGTAACCGACTGAAAGATGGGATTGAAAATGCAGTATATCCCGACAAATTTCAGTCACTCCGTTTACATACGTTCTGCCCCAATCACTGTGTGATGTGAAACCAACGCAGCATTTGCATCAACTCTAAATTCCGCCGCATAACTTCACGAGTATATTGTTTTATCAAGCGTAGTGAAATTGCAGTATAGTCACATGGAACTGCGGTTTAGTTGCTGGGGCCAAGTTGACGTCATTTAGTGTGAATTCCATTACCATTACGAATAGGGTCGTCATCACTGGTTTTTCCACCTTTTTGGAACTTAATTCTTCAGGCCTAGGGGGGAAGGAATTTGCAGGAGAATTCGTATGGAACTGTTTCGGCACAAACCCAACAAGAACGTGTTTAGGCCAAAAATCATTATTCGGTTATAGCGCCCCTTCGGTACCTAACTTCTATGCCATCAGAAGAAAGCACGAGAGATAGGATGCTTCAAGGTTTCCCAAGCGTAGACAGCAACTTCTATGCCATCAGAAGAAAGCACGAGGGATAGGATGCTTCAAGGTTGCCCAAGCCTAGACAGTGTAAGTCGAGAGGCAGATGTCGGGTGCCAACTACGTACCTTCCGATCAGTACATTCGTGCTCTAACCACTGAGCCATCCCGCCTTGAAGTCATCAAACGGACAACAATTACCACTGCAATTCAAAATATAGTAAACAGCCCTGTTTCTCACAACCACACCAATAGGGGAGTATTGAAGTACCAATTGTGATTTGACGTTGGCATGCTCAGTTTCCGCTCGTCAAATTGATGACTACTCTTGGTACGTCAAACTCAGTGGGACAACCCGTCTGAGGAGCAACATAACTAGTTAGATGTGATACAAATGAATATGTCTATCGGACCGTTGTTTTCATGCGCAGGATCTTGTCTGGATAATAAACAAAACGAAAGGGTTGCCCTCCCGCGGAGTATAAGAAGGTAGTCTTTTAGTGCTTAAAGTGCTTCTTTACGTGGACAAGCGGACATCTACACAGTTCTACTCGTGGGTGTATTAGGAATAGGCCTAATACTGGTATTGTAACGTAGTTCCAGCATCATCATTGACAGCAGTACCAGGTGAAAAACATGCCTATGGAAAGTGTTGACGCTTCGGTAGATTTTTCAATGTTCAGCGTGAACGTATTCTTGATTGCAAGTCCTGACTACGGGAGCACCAAGAAATTTTCTGTGTGCAGAATAAATAGGCCATAATGTATTGAACGTGATTGGAATGACTGTGGCTTCCTCACCTCGATAATGTTTCATAGATGACCTGGAAATTTGTGCCTACAAGTTCACACATAATCCCGTTAAGGGCAGGTAGAAATAATATGACAGATTCAAGGATTGGTTAATGCATATAACCGAACAGACGTTTTTCTCAGGGCTATTGAAGATCGTGGTTGAACAAATGGGTTTTCTGAGCACGTTCTACATATGTGTATACAACTGAAGAACATAAGAGAGTGTGAACTTCCAGTTGGGTAATCGCAGGATTGTCCAGGTGGTTTTTTAATGCTAGTCTCCGTGCCTTAAGCACGTGTTCACTCATTAAACCATATCATGAACATAATCGCCCGTCCAGGCATTCTGATCCACTTGTGTCCGGTTTGCGCTGGTAAGGTGGTGGTAACAAATCGTTCCCAATATCAGATATCCAGAGTTCAAACTCCAGCACGACCAACGATATGCACTGCTGATGACCTCAACTGAGAGCAAAACTGGAATTCATTGCTTCCGTCCCCTCCCCTTTGGTGTGGACTCAGAGTAATGACGCCAGGAATTGAGCAAAACTGGAATTCATTGCTTCCGTCCTTTGGTGTGGACCCAGAGTAATTACGCCAGGAATGAATGACTGTTCGAACCATAGAGATGTGAATTGAGATTATAATTTAGATAAGTTGACCTAAGGAGCAAAATGTGAAATCCCACGTTTGAAGTATTAACAGCTTATGAATTTATCAGTAAGGTTGCGTGGCCGTGCACACTTAGACGATAACTTTGTATTTGTTGGCGTTGGGGAATATATGTTTATGTACCAATTTAGGTATCACGTATATGCCTTTTTTATAGAGCGCTCGGCTATCTATTGCGCATATCCAGATCGATAGCAAAAAGATCGGCCATTTTGTTTCTCTTCTTGGGGAATCAGTTTATCCATTTCGGAATCTGTATCCTGTTTTGTTGTGGAGAGTTTGCTTACTGGAGTGGGGGTCGGAATGGAAAAAGTGTAAAAGTCGTCTCAGAGACGAAGGTGTTGGTCTGGTTGTTAATGTACTTCGGCCGTTGGTGGACTAGAGGGATGTTAGCGCAACAATCGTTGTGTTCAGGAACATTTAGTGGTTAATTATGTCAGCCAAAACAATCCTAGAGAACCGGAGGCTGTTCCCTCGGAGTACGTACGTGGTCGTCTAGCGCTCATTTAATCTCACCACATAATACAGTGAAATATGAACTCCGTTTATCAACAGCTTTGACCAATAACCTTTTGTGTGGATAATCTGCTTGGGAAATAGAATGGATGAAAAACGTTGCTATGTCTTTCGTCGCTGAAATTTTGTAGAAGGTAAGAAAGATAATTCTGCGTAGATTTTAGATTTACGTCGGACAGGGCGTCTTTAGAGCAAATTTCCTCAACCAGCACTGGTTAATAACTCAAAGTGACCTTACCAGCCACTCTTTGAAGCACGCTGAGTGCTTACTAGTATCTTTTGATGGCTGCATTTCTGTCGCTAGGGTGGTGCGGTATTCAACTTACTGACTGCAAAGCTCAAAACCAACGTTCAACCAAGTCATTCGTTTATTAAGCCTGTACTCTGAAATTATTTTCGATCCGACGGTACTTGTCAGTTGATTTTCGACCCCTGAACAAACACTACAAGACCGGCAACCTCAAACAAACCGTTTTGTCTGATGAAAAAAAATAAAACGGTTGCATGTTTTGTGGACGTACAACAAACAGATAGATTTCCTAGTTATTGTAACGTTCTCCATGTAGACGCTATTAGTGGTAAAAATAGACATACTGAATGATGCTTCGGTTGAACTTTTATTCTAGTAAGAGAAAGATCTAGGTCCAGTACTTCCTCTCTCCTGCGGACTCAGTGGAATAAGTGTGCAGCACAGGAGAGGGATCGGTCAATTGAGTGGTGTGAATATGAAGTCTTTGAATCCCGCAACCACCCGCAAATGATGATCTCTTGTTTCGTCCAGTATACTCACATTCAACTGATACTTTTCTGTTGCTGAATCTACTGAGTTACTGCTAATGACGTCCTCTTGAAAGTTACCTTCAGCGACCACAAGTTAGTGTGAGGTGTACACAAAAACTGTGTTATTGGTTGATATGCTGTAAAGGAATTACTTGCAAATATAATCTCTCGCACCAAATGAAGGGTGACCCTGTGGAGCACCAGCGTCGGTACCAACAGTTTACAAGGCACTAGGTAAGCTGTAAAAGACCAGATTTCCGGTGTACAAAAAGTTGATTAAAATGATAGAATGATTATTACTTAGACTGGTAGCGTCCCACAATCACGCTAAGTTTGGATTGGGAAATTATCCACGGTATAGAGAAATTCGGGGCCCAGGTTTCCCAGTCGTGCGTACCAGGAAGCATACTGTCTCATAGTGCCTACTGCTGAAAACACCAATGATTTTCATACTGTTTATCTGTTTAACACCGAACTTCACCCACACTTCGCGTTATCCTTAGAAACGTGAACAAATCAATTAGGTTACTATCTAGGTTACTATCTTGTTTGTACGATTCAGTTGACATTATTAGAACCATTACCCTTCCACAGTGTCTGAGCTAATTCAGTTGACATTATTAGAACCATTACCCTTCCACAGTGATTCGTCTGAGCTAATGTGCCTAAAACACCTCTGATAAAAGAAGTTTTCGGTCCTGTTGCTTATCCCCTCCCATCGTTCCAGTAGTAACACTTTTACTGTTTCAGCTAGGTTTAACTTCGCATTATTATTCGAGATGAATTTTCCAGCACGGCCCTCGAGTGGATAGTTTGAAACAGGCTGGCCTTTGTCAAAGAGAATTGGGATGACATGGCTCCCTTGAACTGTGGAGCCATTTTAATCAGTTATAGAAGCCAAGATATTGTCATACTGTCCGACAAGGACGTCTGCCCAAGGTCTCGAACCATTGTATCCAAAGTAGTCAATATCTGCAGAATCAATACACCTCAAATAAGTACGCAACTCCTGACAGTTTAATAGCCGGTTGCGGCTAGGACCAAGAAAGGAATGAACAGCATCTGTTATCGCGGCCAAAATATAACATCATAACAAAGTTCAATGAATGTCTTGGAACATAAACTGCTATTCGTGCTTTCGAAGTGCGAAGATTTTTCTAAGCTAATACATTCGATTTTGGATATCTAGGTGTACCGATGACGGTCAGTGTTCCAGATTCTGCGGTTACACGTGTAACACTGTCCGCTACTACAGCCCTATGGAACACCCCCCAGACTGAAACATTAACGTAGTGCTTTTTGCTTGAATTCGGCTGTTTGGTATTGGCAAGCAACGCACCTGTGTCATGACGGTAGAAATGCCGCAGTAGTCAGCACGCACGCATTGCCTTTCCGAGGACGCACCCGATGGTACCTACTTTTCCAGAAGTTTTGATGTTTCTGACCCCTATGGAAATGTCCCCATCCAGTTTTAATCCACAACACTTGAGTCTTGCAAGGGATTTATTCATGTTGACACCAAGGCGCTCTAACAAACTGCAACGGATATGGGCGGAGTGACAGGTCAATCTTAGAAACAAAATAATCTACCAATTGTAGGTTGCTATGGTCCCGGTGCACATAAAAAGCAGATTATCACTAGTTTCGTGATTGTTTACTATTTCCACAAAGCGTGAGACTGATTATTCGAGACGTTTGCCAGTCTGTTGACTCTGCCTATCAGCAGCAGTACATTGCAGTAGACCGTATATTGCATTAGAGTTAAGTTTGCTCAACACTTCGTTCAGCAGTATCGCAGATGCCTGTATCATGGAAAACACATTAACTATAGACCATGGAAACATATAACTTCGCCACAGATACCATAGGATGGCTGTCAGACTTGTAGTGTCTGTAATCCGTTGTCACATTTAAAATTCTTCCTGAACTTGAACAACACTTTGTAACTGTCGTACATATGGTATCGTGCCGTTTGTTTTAATGTTACGAATACGCAATTTTCCGGTGCGACCTGCTGACTTCTTGCTGAACGGGTGTATTTACGCTCCGGTGAACTGTTTGTTGGCTGCTGGACCAGTTGGGCTAAATCTCTGTGTTTGTGTCAACTGTTTACCGTCACAATAAATCTCTGTGACATTTTTAGCCGTGAATAATTTTCCTACCGTGGAATATATCACTCACGCGGAACCATCTGTGGGAAATTCCGACAAGTGAATATTTCCTTTCAAAGCCAGTTACTTCACTTGGATCGGTGTAGTGGACTATTGGACCTACACATTCGTGAGTCCCCATTTGACTAGTCATTCCGTTCCTATTGTGATTTTGTGATTTCGTATTGGTTACTTTGCTTGTTAATTTATCCGAACACGCTGATAAGGTCCTAGTCCGCTACAGATTTTGATACCTTGTGGTCCGTGGCACCGGCAACTTAGTCCCAAACAAGTGTCTGTAAGATTGTTTTGCAGCTGAGCGGAATCCGAAGGCTTAGCACCTGGGTGTTCTTGCTCTTCCTTTCTCAGTTACCAGAATATAAAAGCTAGTTTGAGTCCATCGTATTCAAAAAAGCTCCAAAGCCCGGGGAACCCTGCATCCAGTGCACAAACTTCTCATGGTGTATTGACGTTGTGCAACCGAAACAAATGATTCTGTGAAAGCAGTCCAAAATGGTGGGGCTCATTTTCCAAAATTTTGGCATGAATCATGAACAACCGGAAAATGTATCCAACAGTAACCGCAGCTGCTGTAAGTTGCATACTAGAGCCATGAACCATAAGCAATAAATATTACTTCCAAGTTTGTTATCTTCTGACGTGATTGGCCACTTGAAGTGTAACGACTTTAGTGAGTCTATTGGTCCGTTTGTTATCTTTGTTGCGTTGTGGTCTGTGTTCCTTTGTGTTGATCGGTTATCCCAACGGCTTCTAATTTTAGTAGCTTGTTCTCTCTGGCCTTGATTCGCATTGCGTTGTGGTCTGCCGTTCTCGAGTTTGCTTGGTTGCCTGTACCGCTCTGTTTCCTCCACCGTGGCGGTTAGTGTCCCTGCGTCCGCCGGGTGATTTGGTGCTTTGGTTGGACGCCTCCTCCAATCACCTGCGGAAACACGTACTTCCAAGTTTCCCCCATATGGTTGATGACCACGTTTGTCGAATAGATGATCCAGACGACGAAATTGCAGTGCGAAAAATGCACGTTCCTGCGGAGTTACAAGTGCACCTTAAGGGAGTTATTTATGAATGAGTGATTCCGGGCCATTTGGCTACGGCAAAATGACCGACTTGAAATGAAGCCAAGTAATGTCTGTCATCTCTTTGTGTGACGAACAGGCAGCTGCACTTGGATAGGCGAAATATTGCACAAATACATAAGCAAATTCTCTTCACTGAAACGAATGAAGAATGCTGTTCTTCTGGAGGTCAGCCTCCGAGATTTTATTCTCAATGAGTCATCTGACGATATGTCGGATTTACATGTGATGTTCTGATTAAGGACGTCGGTTTTTTATATTAAGTCATAAGCTAATCGTATATCTCACGGAATGCGTTGATATCAGAATTCAAACCAGATTGCATATTTCACGTAATATTTGAATTAATACAGCACAAATTTTCGCTAATGGATAATAATTTGAATACATGACAGGCTTGCTCAGTTTTGTTCTCAACTTTAACATTAGCTCTGAAATTTCGTAAGTGGAAAGACGAACCCTAACCTGGATTCCAACAATAATGGCTGTGACTCCGTTTAATGATTTCATTGTCATGTACCATTCCTAGTCGCTAATTCCGATGGTGACACCAGCTAGTCCCATTGCAGCCAGGTAAATTTGGAAGTGATCAGTTCATTTGTCTCCCTGAATCATTCGTCCGGTAACCAATGTTCTGTCGCCTAAGAGCAAGCCGGCAGTGCAGTGACCTTTCTAAGACATCCTCTCGGTTACTAAAATATTTTTATTCGTCTCACGAGACCTTTAGACCGGTGGCATTCAAAAGGAGACCCTTTTATCAGTTCATTTGTCTCCCTGAATCATTCGTCCGGTAACCAATGTTCTGTCGCCTAAGAGCAAGCCGGCAGTGCAGTGACCTTTCTAAGACATCCTCTCGGTTACTAAAATATTTTTATTCGTATCACGAGACCTTTCGACCGGTGGCATTCAAAAGGCAGACCCTTTTCCCTCCAGTCGGCTTCCAATCGTTTGTAACTGTGAGGTTTTCAAACTCATTCTTGGCTTAATAACTATTTATTGCACGCCTTAAATTATGAACTTTTTTCGTGGGCGGTGTGTTCTAGTGACGGTACATGATCTCCCAATTTTTAACTTTAAGACTGACAATGTGCTGGGAGGAAGGGACACCTGTAATTCCTTGGGGCAAAACCACCGACGGAGAGCACACCAGGTAAGTTTAAGTGTGTGAAGATCACCGTTCCTTAACACCGCCAATTGAAAGGGCCATTAAGCTTTGGGAACTAAGTAGGGGTTTGACAATAACGCTCCAAAGAAAAAGGTCATCCCAAAAGGCTTAGGTCTGAATGTACCGATTGCTGCAGAAGGGAACCTGTCCCAGATATTTTTGATACGCTTGTTTTCTAGGGGAGTGTTGCACCATTATTTATCAGTTGTTTGGAAGAAAATCTCAATAGTTATCCAGCTATATAGTACACTTGATTTGTGCACCGTTCGTCTATTTCCCCAAAGCGTCAGCCCCTCTGGGTTTTATGGATCATTCGGCCGCTGATCGCCAAACACAGGTTACTGTTTGTCATTTAATGACACTTTGTGTCATTATAGTTCACCAATGATCAACCTATGCACTTGCTAAATCCAAACGCAACCTAGTGGTGAAATATTGATGAAACGGTTTCAAAAGTACCCAGAAATAAAGCGACATACGTAGATTGCTGCTCGAATGCGGGAGTGTGACGACCGAACGGAATAGTCACAGATATTGGTTCTCACGTGAATAGAATAAATATAATTATAATAAAATCATGCATGTATCCACAGGACACTGGATTTTGGGCGTCGTGCAAGCTATAGGTGAGTTGGTATACTACTTTGGTATGGTACATTTACTGGGTGTCGGTCCATGATAGTCTGGCAGGACCTAAGGGAAACCTCGCTCTCTACTTCATCAGTTCAAGTGACAGGCTAATCGTATGCGCAAACAACTGGTGATTTATGGTTTAGCGCATGTGACAACAAACCTAGTCACTAGTCGTAGTAGTAGTTGCACGCCTATGCTATAGGTGAGTTGGTATACTACTTTGGTATGGTACATTTACTGGGTGTCGGCCCATGATAGTCTGGCAGGACCTAAAGGAAACCTCGCTCTCTGCTTCATCAGTTCAAGTGACAGGCTAATCGTATGCGCAAACAACTGGTGATTTATGGTTTAGCGCATGTGACAACAAACCTAGTCACTAGTCGTAGTAGTAGTCGCACTAGTCGCCTATTCCACATCACCGGTCGTTCAAGTGTTCTACGTTTCCTCGTAGATACGGGAGCACAAGTTGGCGTGCTACCGCATAAGAATCCGTTTCCCGATTCTGCTTCTTATTCGTTACAAGCCGCTAGCGGTACCCGCATCGCTACATATGGCGAACGTTCCCTCACCCTTGAACTCGGATTGCGATGTGCGTTCAAGTGGATCTTTCTTTTGGCCGACGTCCGAACACCCATCACTGGTGCAGACTTCCTGACACACTACGACTTGCCTGTCGATGTTCGACACAAGCGCCTCTTGGACATGCTAAATTCCCTCTCAGTCAACGGAGTTAGCGCCTCAACTTCATCCACAGGTATCCGAGTAATCTTACCTGATTCACATTTTGCTGATATACTTAGGGATTTCCGAACCCTTACTCACCCATGTCAGTACACGCAACCGGTCACTCATTCCGTCGTTCACCACATCCAGACAAGAGGTCCACTCATTTATACCATTTCCCGCCGACATCCAGATTCGTCTCTTACACTACAGCTCACTGGCTGAGTTCATTTGCAACGGGGCAGTGAGCGCGCATTTCGAGATGGTCTACTTTGCCCATGTGGCCAACGAACGTTAGTGGTCGCCTGGAAGAAGGGGGGCACCACCTAAGCACAATGGACTGTGCCATACAGAAGATGCTATGGCACTCTGAGTGGCTGATGCGGGAATACAAGATGCGAACGTCGTAGCACTACGACCGACAAGGAAACTTGGAGAGCGACGGCTACATTGTAAGCGTAGCTGCTCACCAGAGGTAAACATAAATTATTTTCAGCAAAAATATGGAGTTCTCTGAGTTCTCGACCATCACAGAGAGTTTACATAACCTCTGTTCACTTTTTAGAGATACGTTGATCATAGAATTTTGTTTAAGTGAACGAGAATTCAGGGTTATTGACCGTTAGTGATTCGCAATTCATAACCGGTTTATGAGGTAACACACAAAATCAAACTTCGGTATTTCGTAAAATCTCACGGTTTCCTTCACAATTGAGATAACATTTGCAGAATACCGATCGCGAATTCCACCAGAAAAAATAGTGAATTAACTTTTGCATGCATAAACCTTTTCAGGCCTAACAAATTCGATGCATTTCATTCCAGCAAACTTTTGCACATTTTTTTCATCGTGTTTGTCTCCCGTTCACCACAATGCTGAGGAAAATTTCAATGCACTGTGCAATAATGATAATAGAATATCCCTGTATGAATGATCTTTACCCTCTGGCTATGTACAACTGATCAATAGATTGTGCGGCTTTGTGAAAAACTTCATGTTGGTCAACTACACAATAATACCTCTCTTACTGGAAATATTCACGCTATTTGGTAAGATTATGTCATGCAGCTCATTTACATTGGCGGAAAATAAGGCCAGCCAATACCGGTCATCATGATAACAGCAAGCACTTTGTTCCTCCTTGGCTATTTGCCGCAACTCCTAGATCCGTGTCTACGTGCCTGTCAATTCTGCGTCCTCACCCATGCACGGCAATTTAACCCGGTGGATAACGATGGCCCTCCATACCGCTAACTTGGCGCGATTTTACGTCCTTGAAACATACACAGTAACTGGCGGGCCCGTATGTATGCGGCGGTTGATTATGAGGCCTAAACTAAGCATGGTTGGCTAATACAACGACCGACGACGGGCCCTCATATCCATTCATGACGTCCGTCTGCCCAGCCCATGCCTAAAAATACTCAACCAGCCTTGGTGAATTATGCTTACATTTATTGAGTGAATCGGTACACACTTAATGTGCGGTCGATCAGGATCCGGTTTTCAGGGAGCCGCCTTTACTTGAGAGTTTGTGATGTGGGAAATGCACAACCAATTACAACTCATGTAGATTTTTCAAAATATTAGCGCAGATTCATAAGTAAACAAAGTTTTAGTGGCTAACTGACTAGAAGCCTAATAAATTCCGTTGTTCACAATGCCCGATCGGTGTCCATGTTGAAGTTGAAGTCTAATTGTCATAAAAGTAAACCTACTGCTGGCTTAATTAGCCCCATTGGCAACAATGAAGGAATCATGCGTACGCCGGTGATTTGACAGCGGAATTCAGCAATTATACGCGTAATAAGACGCAGCAAAGTTGAACACAGCAAAGTGTACACTGGTCAACCGTAAGATCAATTGGTATAGGCTTAGGCGCCAAGATCCAAGGGCCATACGCTTCCTTATACATGCAGTCGTGGCGAAGATCCAGTGAGTTGGCGGGTATTTAGTGTCAAATCTGTGTATTTAGATCACTAACTCCTAACTTTACTCCATTTTTTGCTTTCCGATATCGACACTAGTCAGCCTAATAGAAAGAACAACTCCGTTTTCTTCATCAAAATTTCTATCCCTCCCATCAGTAGCAGTCTTGTCAGCTATTTTCTTGGAAACCGATCAGCTAACGTGATCTTGGTTGTGATTTTTGGCACCCAGAAGTACGTGAATGAGCTTCCGAGTCTCCAACATACGTAACATGCTGAAACCTATTCGCTATTTTAAGCTATTCTGAGTCGATATTTCATGTCTTTTATAAAGCTTTAGGCCTTGTCAAACTCATGGACGGCACAAAATAGCGGTCAAACACCGATACCTTGCTGCCATATTATGAAGGAAAGAATAAGGGTGAACGAGGAAGGGAATTAGTAAAGCCTACGACAGTCGTCACAGAAAACCTAAAGCTGCAGACACTCACACAGGCATTATGGATAGAAACTGACAAAAATGCCAATGACACCAGTTGACAGTCATATCCTGCAGCACTTCGAAACAGATGCACGAGATACAGAGACCACGCGGTCCCCATTCTGGAAGTCGATTAGCACCGATAGCACCCACACGTTTTGTAGCCCTTCTGCTATGTCACTGGTTGGCCAACTCTGCTTCCGATATCCTGAGTTGAGCACGGGATCTCTTCGGCAAATGGTGGTTCAGCATACGCAACACATGGCTCATTCAATGCAGCTTCTCGCGCTGGACACATTCTTTAATAGCAATCTTTCTTCCAAAATCGAAAACCCACTTTCTGATCACCTCGTTACGGATTTTCCAGCACCAAAACACACAAGCTACTGTTTTGAAATATGGATTGTCCAACACCTGAAAGCGTCTCGATTCCGCCTCCCAAAAGTGCTAAGTCTCACCGTCATCATTAGAGACAGCATGTCCAAAGCTGGTGCTTTGTTGCCAAGTTTCACAGTCATATAACAAGAAGCCCGCGCTGAAGTCTGATACACATGTTCCTTAAGATTCACAGATATACCGCTCTGACGCCGTACGTGCTTTAGATTAGCAAATGTGACCTGAGTATTGCAGGGTTGTGCACTGACCTTATTTGCCGTACCAAATTTATACCAAATTAATATAATTTAGAGCTCCCGATCTCCCCTTATATTGGACCTGGCGTGTTCAGTGAGTGCATGTCCAGGAGCGTGATCTTAAAATTTCTAGGTGCAAACTGAGCACGAAATGAGGGGAAGACTTTGGCCAGTTCATTCAAAAGAACCTGCGGCTTTCCCTCCCCAAAGACCAGAACGACAGGCTTTTCTTCATCAGCCATGTAAACACCGGGTTGCAAGGGCCCCAGCGTTTGTGTTACTATCTTTTTGATCACGAGATTAAATAAGAACGGAAAGGTGGACACCATCGAAAGATACTGCTTAGTGTACGAAAGCTTTTGGAGGGCACCTAGTATACACTCACATGCCCAGAAGTCTGAGAAAGTAAATGACTTCTTATGTTCACAAGCCTCGGGACATTTTTGAATGGTAAGCGTGTCGAGGAATATGGGCCGGTCAGGTGAGTTGAATGCGCCCTGGAAATCCAGGAATTTTAAAATTGTGAGCCGTTTGTCTATACTGTGTTCATTTAGAACCTGGCGGATTGTACAGGCCATAAGCATTCACCATGTCTGCGTACTGTGCTCATCACTTCCGCGCCTCTTTTCATCACTAAACCGGCTCGGGCAGAAAGCACAGTTACTATGCATTTTTGGAAAGAATATCAATCAAAGCCAGATCGTTAGAAGTTGAAGGTGGCGGGCGAAATACAAAGCGGGGAAGGGTAAAGCAAGAAAAGTGTAAGCGCTCGGAAATGAGAAACCGGAATATTACATCTCGTGATGCAGCAGAGTTAGCGCCATCCAGTAAGTCAAACTGAACTTAAACCCAAAACCACCGGTGAGGTCTCATAGTCTTGGATTGTTGGGCTGATGGACAGGGTCACAAAAACCGTAGCTGAGGATGATGAAGTGACTGGATTAGTAGGGCGGACAAACGGTATCACTAGTGTCGCTTTGTGGAGTCAGGCATAGTAGTTCTTTGGAAGAGTGAGATGTCGACGACGCATGAGTCGTAATGCGGAGTTTATGGAAGTCAGTGATTTTTTAAGCAGCACAGACACAGAAATGGCAGATTGTAATGAGCATGTCGCGGTAGCAGCTGGGGCCCGATGTTGCAGAGTTCCTACAAATTCTCTGGCTTTGTTTTGCGGAACGCTTGACTCAGCAATAGAAAGCTGTTTTCTATACAAGCAGCCAATGGCCGCTTGATTTTAAATTCGCGCGAACATGGGGGACCTAATTATTGATCACGTCATTTTGGAATTGTTTCCAACTCTAATTCAGAAGGAAACACGTGAAGAAACCAGTTTTTTTCACCAAATTTTACACCGTCTTCATGATGACATCATGGCAGCCATTGAAACATGAATTCCGCGCTCACGATAGATCTCGAGTACGTTTGAGAAGCTTCCAACGAGACTACTGCCGCGGAGGAACATCTTTAAGGTTCACATAAATGCTATCGAATGCGGAACATTCATGTAAGAAATCCCTATTTACAACTGCGGTTTAGGAGTGATTTTGGATGGTAATCTAAGGGTCGGCTTCGGAATATTATGTATAAGTTTTCCCTGTTTTTGAGGCACTTGGAGCCACGAATTCCAACAGCGGTTTAGGAGTGATTTTGGATGGTAATCCAAGGATTGGCTTCGGAATATTATGTATACGTTTTCCCTGGTTTTGAGGCACTTGGAGCCACGAATTTCAACGCTACACTACCATCGTTTTGGAACTGGTTTACAGTTTCCGATGTAAACCTCTGACTGCTGCCGGAAGTTTGACAAATGTGCTAGCAAATGCACCTACTCTTTCCACAAGGCGGTGCTGCTTTCCTACACGCATTTGATTTTGGTATAAGGTGACCAGTCCATTCCAAATAACATTATCCCTCGATGTTTGCTAAGATCGCTTCCCCATCCAACCTTGGCAGTTGTCCTACCATAACATACCATGGCGAAATATGCCCCCTACGCCTCTCTGTAAGACGACGCCATCACTTTCAAGGACCTGTGTAAACAACTCAACCACGTGGTGGACAAACTTTGGGCACAGGAATCCAATGAGGACACAATACTTTTTAGAACAATGGATAATTCAGAGTAAAGCCCTGCTGCGCCAAGGCTCGAAGCCTGTAGAGATGGAGGACCCGCCTTCAAGGATCCAGGATATCACATCGAAAGACTTATAGGGTCTACATCTTCAGCCACAGATAGGCGCGAATGAATATCCGTGGGTTAAAAAGATGATGCTTATAAAATACCGCAACAACAGTTAGAAGAAAGAAACGCATGAAACGGCCACCGTCTTCTGTAAATGAAGCATCATGCACGTATTTCGTATTCTTCAGAGCCCAATTCTTAGTAGTCAACAACCACAAGAAACAAGGCAAAATGATTCAGTCGTTGAAGTATGGTTCCGTGGAATTGTCGGTGCTTAAGTGTTCGCTTTGTACAGTGTGCATTACTCCCATTCTGTGAGTGGCTTGCCTCACAGTGATGCTCCGATAAAATAAGCTACACTTTCCGCTAATTCCAGGACATCAAAAGCTCAGTGAACACTGCGCACCGAGAATGTCTTGTGCTTTCTCCCAGGATAAGTATGATTATGAAAACGTTCAGTGAAATTCAACTTTGCATCTCTCCCAAGTCGAACCGTCCTTTTCTACTTGTGGAGATAAATGGTCCCGTTTTAGACGGTTGATCGACATAGGTCACATATAGCTAGTTTATTAGACAGCATTGATCTCTAAACACACGTCAAATGTGCATTTCAACTAAATTTTCATTGCTGTATATTGCAAGCAGCGACGGTCTCCTTAAATTAGGTTGGAATACAGCGGTAGACGTCATGATTAGAAACGCACCTCTATTCAGTGTGCAAATGGCCACCAGTAGCCAGTAGCGGCAACTCGTGGCTAAGATTTGCAACGTAAGTACTACTGATTACTTTCATGAAAACATGCAAAATATATTATTTGTTGCACGAAAGCCTTCCGAAAACCAGAAAAGCTAGATAAGTCCTCTTCATCTGATTTGTATAGATGCACAATCGATTCAATGAATCGTGTATTACGTCGTGTCTGGTTCTATCAAACTTAGGCATCGTCCGCTAACTTCTCCTATCTTGTTTGTTTTTGGACAATCAGTGCAAGGTGAAGATATTGAACTTGGGTAGTAGATTTTGCCTAGGTTAATTATCCTTGGAACTATGAACGTCGTAAGGCGATGAGAAAAGGCATCATTTCGGAAAGTATGAATTATCTTCTCGTGTGTTTATTCTGTCTGGGACACTGGTACGGTTGTAATATTTTGCTAATATTTTTGTCCAAATAAAGCAACGGCGTTTAAACACTAATTCGCATATTACTTGTTGTACCTGCTTGATTGCCTTGCCTGTTTACGGAAATATTCTTCATATGTTTATTACCGTACATATGTTTTCCAATTCTTTTTAGCTTACATTGACTTCGTTCAAATCGTAATATGCGTATTTTTAAAGGCTTTTTTAATAAATATGAACCACGGATAATTGGCTGATGATGTGACTACCCTAGACTCTTGGATTGGTTTTCCACATTTCCTTTTGCATCATTTTCTGGCACATTGAAGTAGACTGTTTTCGGGCGGCATAATCTCACCGTTCAAAGATAACGACTTAATGCTGAACGGTCGTTATCAAATGCTGCTGACACTGTTCTGACTGCCGGCGGACGACTGCGAGAATGCTGAAAACGTATAATTCGATGATTTTCTGTTCCGGTCTATGGCGTCCGCGAAAGGGAATTTTTATAATCACCAGCCCTCACCTGATTTTCTTGCCGGTGCTGAAGGTGAAAAACAATGAGTCCAACGAGCTTAGATTATTTTACTTACTTGACCTCCCAAACATTCCCCCCGCCAATTATGTAAGTTAGTGTCCGTAATTTTTTGTAAGTTTTGTATGTGGTCCGAATTCCGCCATGCCTGCACACCATTGAAAAAACCGATTGCTCCGGCGAAGAACCATGGTTCCGCTGGATCGTCTGTGCATGATTCCTCAATCAGAATATCCTGAGCATTTTGGTGAGGCACGCATTTTAGGCACCGTTTCTTCCTAATTATTCATTCATCCTTATATGAACACCATGACAAAGTCAGAGCCGGTATCTTCCAAAGTGAGCTAACGTCACGCTTTATCGCTTGTCCGATTAGTAGAACTGTCGTGTTGTACACGCAACAAGTACGGAAGCGCAACTTAGAAGAAACCAACAGAATGTGTCAAATGAAGGATGTAGATTCTTTCTTGGTTATACAATTGAGTGCAAGACTCAGTGGACGACCAGGAAGTAGCGAAATACACTCATTTTCAAACAAATTTCCTTATACGAGAGACCCACCTGGAACCCAGCTGAATTCTTTTTTTACGATGTTTCTAGCCAGATGGGTGTGCTGCGCAAGGCCACCTCACGTTTCAATTGGTAGGATATTTGGGGTATCTTGATACATGTTCAGACGTAATACACTACTCATAAGGTTAGTGAAAATTCTTCAACAGCCCACAACCGGTCTCGACCTTCTCGGGGCCAATTAGGTTGACGAAGTCACTGAGTTTCCGTCAACACTCTGTTCCACTAAAACTCATATTTCACAGATTTATCGAAATACACCTGCTTCGAGACATTCATTCGTGAACCCAATGTCGTCTGCGAATGAGCGTGTATCGTTACTTTCGTACGATTTGGGTGGACGGAACCTCCAATACTGCGTCTACTTGATGGGTCTCAAGAAAGACGAAGCCGTTCAATGGCCGCCGAAGAATTTTCAGCAACCTTTTGAGCAGTGTATCACGCTAACAAGTGAATGCCTTCATTCAGTCAAAAACTTTATTATTAAGGGCCTTTTCTTTTTCGAGAATGAGCTGCTCTGTCCTCTGTCTATCAGTCAGGGACAAGCTGTGTGCGCCTTTCGCTCTCGAGTTCACACACCGAGCCAAAAGGCGAAGATATATTTGCCCATATTGTGCACAAATTTGCAAAATATAATAAAGGGCTGGATACTTGTTTTGTACTGACAATTGCTGCATTAAATGCTATGTACTCTGTGTCCATACCCGAATGCGACAGCAGGATGTATAGGGGAAGCAAATCAGACCGGGTTGAATACTTCGCTCAATGTAATCCCCAAAGTTTTAAAAGTGAAAGTGGACCCGGCGTACAATTCTTTGGCACCGAGATTACTTGGAATTCTCCAAGGCTCCGTTATATAATTAGTCACGTGTGCTTTCTATGGATAGCTTGAAATATCAGAATTCTAAAGCAAACTCCTTACAAGTGGCAGTAGGATGTGTAACTCAGGAGGCATTTGGGCTGGCAACTTCAACCGAATGAGGAAAGGTGCGTCCATATGTCGTTCGGAGTAAACACGATACCATTGATTGTCGAGAAGGAACCACAAGACATTAAGAAGGTAGATACCAAACAGGATTTGGACATATC
>NW_008751831.1:466654-478943 GCF_000715545.1 Opisthorchis viverrini
GTTTAAAAGTGAAAGTGGACCCGGCGTACAATTCTTTGGCACCGAGATTGCTTGGAATTCTCCAAGGCTCCGTTATATAATTGGTCACGTGTGCTTTCTGTGGATAGCTTGAAATATCAGAATTCTAAAGCAAACTCCTTACAAGTGGCAGTAGGATGTGTAACTCAGGAGGCATTTGGGCTGGCAACTTCAACCGAATGACGAAAGGTGCGTCCATATGTCGTTCGGAGTAAACACAGTGGATACCATTGTCGAGAAGGAACCACAAGACATTAAGAAGGTAGATACCAAACAGGATTTGGACATATCACTCCCTTCAAACACACCCCCCACTTCATCATGGAAATACTGGTTGAAAAAATCGGTCGTTTCGCGGGTCATTTGGCAAGCCTCACCCGTATTACTCGCACGGACTTTCAAATACCGTGTGGAGCCAACGCCCGGCCATATCTTGAAATGCAAATGTAGTGGTCTGGCTGCCCAACAAGTTAGTTTATCAGGAGTGCGTGGCAAAGAATAAAAATAATAACGCTAGATTGGGTATACTGTTACGGTTCTGTCACGCAGCGAGCAAACAATATGATAATGCGGATTGTGGCAATACTCTATCCCCAGCTATGTTGCTTGATCCAGACTCCTAGCACGGCGAATAGTAAGAAGACGAAAACCTCGGACACAAACTTTAATAATCCAACAACACACGATCAACAGGCGATGCCCGGAGCTTCCGAACCCAAGTCAGTGGAAAGAATGGTATCCTGTACGTGGTCGGATTTAAATTTCCTTGGAGTATCAATAGGCCATTGATTTTTCATAGCTTGACCTTGAAGATGCCGGTAGTTCGCTAGCACACATAAAAACACAACGTTTTCTGGGGAATATCGATGTCCCCAACACCTCGCCTTGTGAAAAGTTAGTAACGTACTCGACGGGGTTCGATCTGGATGCGCCCCGGCTGGCGGCGGCGTCGGTCTGTCCACCGCCTGGGAAGAAGTGTTGGATCAAATACAAAGCTGCCGGTCACACCATCCTCTTTCAAAGCTGTCGCAGTTTTCAGCTCAAAAGTATCGAGCAATATGTCCAACGGTATGGTACCCGAACATACTTGAGTTTCCGGCGTGCTGGTAAATTGGACTTGGTTTTGATATCTGGTCCAGGTGTCTTGACTAACCGACACGTCGTACATTACACTACCGCGTTTGCGCAGGATACGACCTGCAATCCATGAATCATGTCCGGGGCGATAGGCACGGACAAACACGGGCGTTGCCACCTTGAATGGGATTCCAACTGCTACCGGTATGGACCTTGACTCAGTAGGTTGTGTTGGCAACATGGAAGAATGCACAGTTCTAAGTTTACGGCCCATGAGTGCCTCTGCAGGTGACTGGTGGTTTGCCAAAGCGTCATTCGGGGTCGTTCGGTACACAAACAGGAATCGCTGAAGGGCTTCGACGGATGTCTCATCCCCTCGAGCTTTAAGCAAAGCCCTCTTGAATGTGTCGACGAACCTTTCTGCTTGACCGTTCGATTGTGGGTGGTACGGTGGTGAACGAACGTGTGTTATCGCATGTCGAGTGCAGAAGTCGCGGAACTCAGCAGAGGTGAACTGCGAACCATTGTCTGAGACTATGGACTCCGGTAATCCATGCTGACTGAAAATGTTGGATAACACTCTCAGCGTACTAGATGTTGTTGGAGATGACACCGGAACGATTTCTGGCCACTTGGAAAAAGCGTCAATCAAAACCAAATAAAAAGTGCCATTTATCGGTCCTGCGTAATCAATGTGGATCCGAGACCAGGGCTTTTCAGGTCGAGGCCAGGGAACCGGTGGTTGGTGTGGCGGATTCTTTGAAGCTTGTTGACATCGGGAGCAGCGTTTTACAAAATCAGTGATGTGCTGGTCCATGTGCGGCCAGTATGCGTAACTGCGAGCTATTGACTTCATACGGTTGATTCCTGGATGTCCAGAATGGAACTGACGAAGAACTCGATGGCGTAAAGGTTGCGGAATCACCACGCGATCTCCAAACATTAAACAATCTTTTACGATCGCTAATGCATCTCGGCGATGAAAGAGCTGTCGAAGGGAATCATCTTTGAGATTCGAAGGCCACCGAGAATTCATGAATCGGATCACCTTTTGAAGCGTTCCATCAGCTGTGGTAGCTCTTTGAACCTCTGTTACTGTCACGGGCAGGGCACGAACGGACTGGACCAACTGTGGGTCGGCTGGGTCCTCAAATGCAACATGCGCAATAACCGTGTCTTCTTCGGGTGTTGGCTGGTTGTTGATCAGCCGAGATAATGCATCGGCCTGACCGAAGTCGGTGGTGCGTCGATATTGAATATCGAAGTCATAACCCAGCATAATCAGGGCCCATCTTTGCAGGCGGTTGGCAGAGTGTACGGGAACACCTTTCCTTGAGCCGAAAATGGAGAGCAATGGTTTATGATCGGTAAGTAGGGTGAAACGGCGGCCATACAACATTTTGTGGAAACGCCGAACCGCGAACACTAAGGCCAACGCTTCTTTCTCTATCTGTGCGTATCGCTGTTCTGCTGGGGTTAGTGATTTCGACGCATGCATAATGGCCCTCTCCGATCCGTCTGGAAAGACGTGTAGAATGACGGCACCGACACCAAAATTAGAGGCATCAGCTGCCACAACGATCGGCAGCTTTGGGTCGTAGTGGGTAAGTAGCAGATCAGAACTGAGCATCGTCTTTAGTTTGCAGAATGCTTCCTCGCATTCGTCTGACCAACACCAGGGGACATCCTTTCCAAGCAACCGATTTAGCGGGGGCCGGATGTCGTGCAACGAAGGCAGGAATGCCGAATAGTAGCTGATTAACCCCAAAAGGGAACGTAATGATGGTACATCCTTAGGAGGTGGCATCTGCTGTATAGCTCGAACGTTTTCCGGGTCAGGATAGCGACCAGAGGCGTCAAAAATGAACCCAAGATATTTCACAGTTGTCAAGAAGAATTGACACTTCTCGGGACGGAGGCGGAGGCCATTGTCCTGAATGCGCAGTAAGACGGCATTGATTCGCTCACGAAGCTCTTCGGGGGAAACAGCAACGATCAGCACGTCGTCCAGGTATGCGACCACACCTGGAATGCCAGAAAGGATGGTGTCCATCAATTGCTGGAAAATTGCTGGGGCGGTTTTGACGCCAAACGGAAGACGGTTGTACTGATACAGCCCGCGGTGTGTGTTGATTGTCAGTAGTGGGCGTGATTCTGGTGCGACTTCAACTTGAAGGTACGCTTCAGCCAGGTCGATTTTGGCGAAGAACTTCCCACCGTTCAGAACAGTGAATAGATCGTCGGGTACTGGTAGTGGATAATGGTGCTGCTGGATAGCTGCATTTAGGCCGGTTGAGAAATCGGCGCATATGCGGATGCCACCGTTAGGTTTCTTTACTACAACGATCGGCGCTGCCCAGGCAGAGTAGGATACAGGGGACAGAACGCCTTGTTCTTCCAACCGTTGAAGTTCGGCATCTACCAGTGGGAGGGAAGCGTACGGAACTGGTCTCTTTGGACGGAAGACTGGCGTAGCTCCCGGCACGAGGTGGAGGACTGCTTGTGTCGCAGTGCACTGACCGAGACCGGACTGGAAAACAATTGGAAATCGCTCCATAATGTCGGATGCATGATCTGGATGCGCTGTAGGAGACTGAACTGCATTGCAAACGGCGCTGATTGGAATGTCGGCTAACCCAAGGCGATCGAACCAATCAAGACCCAATAGGTTCAACTCAGTTGCCGTTATATAACACGACCCCACAAATGTAGTTCCTCGAAAAGATACACAGCACTGGAGCTCACCGGAAAGTTTTAACTCTCCACCGCAGGCACTGGTTGCAGTTCGAGCTGCTTGTCTGATCGGAGGTTGCCCGAGCGTGCGCCAAAGCCTCTCCGAAATGATGGTAATGTCCGACGCAGTGTCCAACTGCAGACGGATTGGATGACCATTTACGGTGACTGTCAGATACTTCCGGTTACCTGGCGTGTTGATCTGGAAAGTAGCCAGCAAACTGAGAGAGGAGCCAACAGGGTTCGATTTCGGTTTGGGACGGATGCGTGATGATTGCTTTGAAACAGCAGAGGCCGTATGCATCAGTGACTGACAATATCCATCTTTGTGTCCCACGGACTTACATTGGCGGCACCGATGCTTCTTGTAAGGACAGAACCTGACGAAGTGCCAGGCTCCACAGTGCCAACATTGTGAAGGTGGTGTCTTCTTTGAGCCTTTGTTTTGCTTCGGACCAGAACACTGCGAGGTCGATTTGGTTGGGCCAGAATTGACAGGGCCAGGCTGTTGCGTATCCTGGTGTATTGCATGAACCTCGGAACCGCCATGACCCCCGAGTTGGACCATCGCGGTGTCATGCTTCAGGTTAAGCAACCGTTGACACTCCGAGGTGACGGCCTGCAGCGTCATGGATGGGTCCTGCTCGATGCGGCTGAGGAGTCGGGTACGGATTTCTGCATCCTTCGGGGATTGTAGACCACATATGAAAATCAGCGACTTGAACTGATCTTCCGTTAACGATCCGAGTTTGAACCGTTCGCATTCTCGGTTCACGATGCCAGAATATGTGAGGAAGTCGTCTGCATCACTCTTCACTAGCTTCATGCATCGATAACGGATGTTGAAAAGTGACGTTTGCTCACCGAATATTTGTGAAAGCGTGTTGACCGTTTCATCAAAAGTGAAATCGCGCGGGTTTTTTGGCAGAATATAGTTAGCGTACTTATCATGCTCTGCGGGTCCAAGTTTGCGGAGCAGGAGGCGAACCTTCCAACTATCATCTTGAAGTGAAAAATCGACTCTGAACAGGTCTTCATAGCGACGAAACTAAGGATCAAACGTTATGCTAGCTGAGGGTTCATAGCAAAATTCGTTGATGCTGCCAGCGATTCCATCAACCGACTGTGGGACGCTCCATGCCGCCGGTGAAGCCGAAGATGTTGTGTCGCTTCGCTCCGTAAGTACTTTGATGAGTTGCAGTTGCTGCTCAAACATTACATTGAGTTGTTCTGCCTCCATTTTGCGTCGCCTGTTACGATTAATAGCTCGTCGTTGGCCCAGGTCAGTGAACAACCAACTATCCAATTACGGTGGTTCGGGGTCTTCTTCTGAAAAGTTCCCGCATATAGTATATTCTGAAGATGGTCTGAAATGGATACCAGAGGTCGTTGGCCCAGGTCAGTGAATAAACAACTATCCAATTACGGTGGTTCGGGGTCTTCTTCTGAAAAGTTCCCGCATATAGTATATTCTGAAGATGGTCTGAAATGTTTCGATACCAGAGTTAGCACATGAGCCTCGCGAATGATCGCTGCAGGCGCGAGCGAAATCAGGAGAGAGAGTTGAGTCACGTGACCACGCTTGTACTCTGTGAAATTGTACAGGTGCGCGGTTTTGTAGTTTTTTGTATCCAAACAAAGGACGATTATGCAACTGATGAAATACGTAATGTTATAATGGAAGCAAAATAAAGGTACAGAACTCCACACCAACCTAGTTATCTAATCAGGACGCAAAAGCGTCGAACACTCATTGACGGTGTCCAACGATCTGCTATGGAGGCGGTTGCTAGCCCTAAAACCTTCGACTTTGAAGAAAGCCTGGTGGTGTTCTCTCTTTGTTTTTGAGTATCTCCCCATCCGACGAGGTTAATTATACCCATTGTGAACAAGTGTTGTCCAACAGGCTTATCACCTTTGAACCAAATATTGCTCGACCTGTTTTTGATGAGAAGATTTTCAAGCTCAGAGAGCACACGTTTGTTGGGCGACAGTTTGTTTGGTTTTGGATGGCTGGTGTATGGAATAATTTACACCCAATAGTTGTCTGGGTTGCATCTAGAACCCAGTTCAAGGCACTCTTTGACGCTGTTTCGTGTGGTGCCAGCTTATTACTCAGCACTGAGAACTAAAGGAGCAATGCTTCACCCTTTTTCGCACGTGCCTTTAGGATGGACAGAAGCCTGTGAACGACAGGGTGAAGACGACCCGGAAGCTTTGGCGAATACCTTGATCCTATGCATCAACCCAGGAATCATTGAAAACCATGCAGTCGTTGGTCAGAATTTCGGCCAATGAAGATCGAGCATTTGTAGCGACCTATGCGGTCGCCGGCCTGCTCCTAAAGGTTGCAGCGGCTAACTTCTTGAGTCCTGAAGCGATTGCGCACCGGAGATCTACTTTGGACAAAAGGAGACACTTCGGTCCTGCAATGATTTCGACCGTACTGAGTAATTCGCCAATGGCCATGGTCAACATCTAGCGATCTTAGCTTACGGTTTTCGAATTCGACGTTTGATAACCCATACTTCCTTGGAGGAAGACAGCATCGCCGCCTCCAGGAATGTGGACATACTGGTCGTCTGGGGGAAACAGCTTACTGCCTTCACACTTCCATCACAGTGGGCTGTGACTTTAACATCAGAGTCTTGTTTTTCTTAGTCTGACTTGTTCAAATTGACCTGGCGTGGTTACACTTTGTGCGACGGATTCCAACCAAAGTAATATGTTGGATTATCGCAGTACTGAAGCCTGACCACCACATCAAGGTGAACAATTGGATTCGGGGTTTGATTAAAGAAGAGAGACATTACCGACAGTCTTTGCTCGTGATCGAACGGCACGAGAGTATTTCGCATATAGATTACCAATTTGAAGAGAAATTGAAATGGTGGACATTCCCGTCTATCATCAGATGTGAACTCAGGAGGGGACGAGCTGCAGATATGGGCGCGTTCATGGATGGATTTATATAGAGCTTTTATAAGAGAAGAATTTAGAAACTGTGGAAGGGGCTGGTGAAAGGTGTTCTAACTTCAATCAATCCAAAGGCAGATTTAAAACCGAGAAATAAGACCATCGTTGTTCGTTGGAAAAATCGTTGGGCTGTGGCACCCTTTCAAAATGCAGCTGCTCCCTTGACGTGATGACCCAGTTTGTGTGTAAGAGTCACTCTACACTGATGGATGCAATACTCTTCTTCATCACGACCATCAGAGTAAGCACCGTAACTGTTGATACTGATGTGTCAGTGCCTATAGCCTCAAATTTTATTTAAATTCGGCTTCAATTTATCAGCTATAAGCCGTGCGCCATGGGCACATTGTTTCCAGCTGCTACAGTTTCGACTACTGGAAAACGGGAAAGTGGAACATATCACCAAGCATTGGAGGCGACGGTATGTTTAGTTTGTGCGGAAAATGGGTAGCTACGCACGCTTTGATGTACGAGTGCCACTGACTGCACGATTGAGCCCCTTCCGCCAATGTCATTAGCCACTGATGATTAGAGTCCCTATCCAGGGAGGTTGCAGTTGCCCACACGACTAAACTTACTGGTTAGTGTTTAAGTATCCCGTTGCCAGGTCATACATTGTCCATCTCTCGGTCGCTTGCACTCTGTACAGGGCTGGGAGAAAAGAGCTCCTCGAGACAGACGGTCTTCTGGCATGCGGAGTACATGTCCCAACTAGCGCAACCTACGAAGCGTGGGTAATTCATCTATCGCGGGTGAGTTCCTTCTTCTTAGGGTATCTATCGCGGGAGAGTTCCTTCTTCTTAAGGCCAGCTGGCGTACTTCAGCATTACTAATTCAAGCCCCCGCCCAGACCTGACCATTGCCACGGAGACACCGATGGTCAAACACTGACATCTTCCGTATGTCCTATACACGTACGGGCCACGTCTCTGATCCATGAAGCAGTATGGATCGCACCACCGTAGTGTAAACTCTTCCCTTCACAGATAAGCTTAAGTCACGTCGACGCCATAGGTGTCGAAGGTTGTCGAAAACTGCCATGACCTTTACGATTCAAGAAATAATCTCATCTCCAGCCAGTCCACCGGAACTTATACAGCTGGCCAGATAAACATTTCTATCCACCACCCAGTCTTGTAGCAGCACATTACACTTTGCAGGCGTGAAGCGCATGCAAAACTGCACGGCAGACTTATTTAGGCTATTTAAAATCGTTCGCATTTGGAAAGGATCTGAACTAAGGAGAGAAATATCGTCTGTGGGTCCGGGAGAATTTCGACTCCCAAGGTTTGAAAAGCAGGCAGAGGAATTTCGAGCAGCATATCAATAACAAATTTGAAGAGGAAAGTTGAGAGAGGGCAGTGTTGTCTTACACCAATGGATGTGGTGAACTCAGGAGAAAGTTTTCCGTGTACTCGTACGCGCCCACAGGAGTTTGCACACAGTACCGTCATAAGTGAAAGAAATTCGGAAAAGAAACCTTTGACAGTCAGGCTTTGCCAAAGTTGCCGACAGTCGACAGGATTAAAAACAGCTTTCAAATCCAGGAGAACAACTAACATGGGACGCCTGAAGGAGTGACACTGTTGAAAAGTTTGTCTCAAGTTAAAGAAATGGTCGATGCATCCTCGGCCTTAGCGAAACCCTGCTTTATTATCACGAACCTGCCTCTCCCGATAGTACATCAACCTGCGCAGATTAACGCCAGAGAGCACCTTAGATGCGACGGATACCGGGCTGATACCGCGATGGTTTTTGCTGGACGTTTTTTCTCTTTTGATCCGTTGATCGGACCAATTGAAACAGGGCGCAGTTGTTGCCTGCAACGAAAGCCCTCTCCATCTCCTGGGCATTGGAAATCCACCAGCGTTCTCTGGCATTCTTCAAACTCCTGATTATCCGGGTTTTCAGGGATCTGCGTGCGCCATCGTAGTCGCTAGTAGCTGATATGGCCTTTCTGGGGGCAGTAAGATCTGCTGATCCTGAAGATATCCAGTGTTCATTGAGTCGAGTCAGATGGGCTGGACAAAAAGTTCTCAAAGCTGATAATTGCTTCTTTAACTCATCTCCATTAACCCTCCAAGGAATCTTCGTCGTTCACGTGACTCTGTGTTTCCAGTAGCTTTCTAGACAAGTCAGCTTGTTACTCTTCAGCTGCTGAAACTTGTAGAAGTTATCGAACGGAGCTGCTCTCTTTCGGCACGCGTAGTGCTGGCGGAAAGCGGAGTGCTAAGCGGGCTCACACGACGGTGTGATCAGAGTCGGGTTGTGTCAGTCCTTAACTGATGCTCTCTATCAGTAACTGATAACCTTAAAGTGAAAACAAGAGCGGATGAGGGAGGAACCTTGTTGTGGCTCCTCTCAAACACTCCTAGGTGCCTACACCATAAAGTGCTGTATCGGAAAGAAACTGACAGCACAACCGCTACTGATATCTATCAGCCGCCATTTCTGGTAGTGTTTCTGACCCAACTAAGGCGGAGTCACACCAGGTCAGCGCGGAAGGCGGACCCCACCAACAACGCCAGACTCTTTGTTGTCTCTAATACTCTTCTGTCAAGTCTCACAGTTTGCTCGGACGACAACGCTAGTCTCGGCGGACGACGTTTCGACATCTTATACAATAAGGTATGCAGTTGGACACTTCTGAATGGTGTTCCATGTTCACAGTCTACGTTTATGTTAAAGGCTGAATGTCCGGAATGGAGTTACCAGGTGGCCAACTGAATTGTGCCAAAAGGTTCAGTCTCCGTTGGATATAAGCTATTTGTTTTGGTTTTTGATGGTTGCGTCAACAAGAGGCTTCTGAAAACCACTCGGAAGACCCAAGTGGAACTAAATGTAGACGTTCTTTTGTATTTTCCGCATGTTTCATTCGTTGAGCCTTTTGGATCCATCAGACTCCCGGTCTGCACGGACCCGTGATCCCACCTGGTGTCGGATAAAGCGTTGAATTGTGTGAAGCGAAGCGAAATGAAGAAGTACGGTAGTGAAGCATCAGTGCCAACACTGGTGCTACTGTCTCTGATGGTGATAATGATAACTATGATAATGTGGTTGCGACCAGGAAGAAGGCTTCCACGCCCTTAACAAATCCACCGTCCTATCAGAGGTACAGCTCTTGGATGGGGTTGGCTGGGTTGCACCGCGGACAGTCTTCGGCACACAGCAATACTGTGGATAGTTGTATCCACGGGTAGTTAACGTCCAAGATCAGACCAGCCGGTCGCCGTTGGAGGAACTGGTAGTGATAGGTTTGTGTAATTGTTAAGTCCATAGACTTCTCAGTGGCCAAGTGTTTTGGGTTGACCTGAGAAAAGTAAGAAGTAGCAGTGGGCAAGTGAATGACCGGAGTCCACGCATTAATTCCAAAAGAAACAGTACGCTGTGGTCGACCCTCGCCACCAGTAACTGATGGCGATGTGGTTTATTTGGATTCGGGGCTGGTTCTTTGGTGTACACTACGTTGTCAAGCGATTTTTGCTATTCCACAGAGCGGCGCTGCACAGTCTGTGGTCGGTACAAATCTACAGCAGGTTATCTTTGTCATCCGACCGTCTTGTGTTGAACCCAAGACGACCACCCTATTGAGCCTCATCAGCGCTTGGCCTACCTACCTGAACGTTCACATCAGCAACCACAACAATGTGTGATCCTTTAGTCCGTTATGAAAGAACACTAAAATATTGTTTAGCTGTAACCTTCTTTCTGTGCTTAGGTGTCAACCCAACGGAAAGGGGTACGAGGGCAGGGATACCGTCGTGCTTCCCAAGCACATACACGAGCAGTCGAAATGCCGAGGTTGGATTTGAACCGCGAACCTTCTGGTTCGTAAGCTAGCGCCTCAGCCACTGAGCTATCTCGTTGGAAGGAGTGACAGTTTCAACACTTATGACAAGGTGAAGATATAACCACCGGAACCCCTTCCAAGGCAAAACGCAACTTGATTCTAACTCTGCTTATGGATGCGTAAAATAATGCCAGAGAGCACTTTCCATGCCACAGCTACTAGGCTGATTCCCCGGTGGTTTTCGCATGATGTTCGTGAACCCTGTTTGATTGAGAGTCACTATCGGTGCGTTTCATTCTGTTGGAATATTTCTTGAACCCAGCTATTTTGTAGTCGGTCCACGGCTTAGTGGCAGCGAACTCTGAAGAGTTCAGGGTGTACACCGTCTGGACGCTTTGTTGCGCTGAAGCAATGAACTTGTACGCTGTCATCATTGGCGGACAGATGTTGCGTTTCCCTCTGTTTCAGTTCGCCCTTCTATAGTTTGGTTTGATGGGACCCAGCTGAACTGTTCGTCAAAGTTTCCAGCCCATCGTTCAAGACGACGTCTTTGTGAATGGATTGAGGTTTCATCCTTTCCGGAGGTCGTTTCACTCACACCTACCACCCTTGGAGCATTTGGGCTTTCTTGCGCCGTTTTTATGTTTGGATTACGTTTGAGGCGTACCGTCTGACCGTTCTGTTTTGGCCCCAAGTTCATCTGGTGGGATAATCGGACTGTTTACCAGGGCTTCGCCATCTTTTTAAGGACGCAGGGTGCATACCTTTCGGGAGGGCGCCTTGTCGCATTTAAGGAGTGACGTACACGGAGTTTCTGTTGACGGTAGACTGAAGCTGATGTTCCACTCATATTTCTTGAGCTCTTCCATAGGTTATGTTGAAGGAGGTCAGCTGAACTGCTCTCTAAAGTGCTCTCTAAATGACAGCTTTGCGAATTAATTACCATTTCATCTTTCTCATAGACTCACTGACACCCATCTTGTTTTGGCCAGTCGGTCGACACCGCTTAGCCAGGTTGCGGCTGTTGTCTGCATTGAGAGCCTTCTTCATCTCTTGGGCCTTCACATTCTACCGGTGTTCTCCGTCACTCTGCAAGTTCTTGATAACCCGACGTCTGAAGTATCTGTGCGCGCCATATTTGTCACCAGTGGCTTTCCTGACGGCAATACAGTCTTCTGATCCAGAGGATATCCATTGTTCATTTTGTCGAATAAGATGGCTTGGATAGATAGTTCTAAAAGCTGAGATCCTAGCTTCTTTCACTAGCTTTCATTCAATCTCCAACCAACCTTCGTCATTTTGACCGCGCGTTTATATTGGCTGTTCGGCCAGATCATTTGAATACTAATGAAACTAGTCAGTCACGAAGTCCGTCACGAAGAGACTGGACCTTACCATGGTGTGACGGTTTGCGCACCTCAGCGATCCATTGAGCTATACTGGAGAGTGTCCCGCGACACTCACAGAGCCTCTCATACCAGGTTGGTCAATGGTTAGAGGTCTGACGAACACAGTCTCCTGGCCCTCCAGGTTGGGGGTTGGAACATGTGGCGACTTGTTCCGTAGAAATGGTAATGCATTTGCATTTCCCGCCAAACACCGCTGCCTTGCGGTTAGGCTTTTGAGCCAAAGGCTTTGGTTGAGGACCCTAATCGTCCTCCTGTCTAGGTGTGGGCGCCCTGGCAGTATCCCAGC
>NW_008751831.1:481923-507118 GCF_000715545.1 Opisthorchis viverrini
TGGCAGAGGAGTATGAAGGAGATCACGAAACGCTTGGGTGTTGTCGGTGCTACTCGCCTTCCAGGATGGGGACCGCGTGATCCTCACTGTGCCTGGTTGGAGACACTACAAGATATGGCTGCCAACCGATGTCAGTGGCGTTCTTGTTGTCAGTTTCTATCCAGATTGCCTGAGTGAATGTCTGGAGGTGTAGGCACCTCGGAATGATTGTGTTAAGCTAGCACTAAGTCCCTTCCCCGTCCACCTTTATTCTTTTCTTTACAATAAGGCTTTCAAATAAGTCATGGTTGTACGGCAGTGAAGCATCGGTGTTGAGCACTGATGTCATGCTGTCGATGATGATGGTGACGGGTGTTTCAAAGTCCTCCACCTTTCAGTACTCGCGTGTTCGAAAAGTGATATGGAAAATTGTGGCTTGACTAGCGGCGAGCAGTGCAGTTAAATAGCCATCCCCACGTTGAGTTCCTGAATTGCTTCTTTTTTGCGAGCAGTGCAGTTAAATAGCCATCCCCACATTGAGTTCCTGCATTGTTTCTTTACAAACCAGGACCGTTCTCCCTTATATCTGGCGTAATGGGGCTGCATTTAATCACGTGACGCGCGAACATATGAGCCAGATTAGGCCTTATTTTTCCGACGTAAATAAACGCGGCTTGTATAGCGATTTTCCAGGGGCAACTCACGTGAAAGTCACTCCCGCTTAGAAATTGGTGAAGAGACTAGACCTTACTGACATCTCCACGACCCTTTGTGTTATACTGAGGGCTGTCCGTGCGACACTCACGAAGTCTCATACCAAGTTGGTCAATGGTTAGAGTTCTAATAAACAGTCTCCTGGTCCGTCCGTCCTGCATCGGCTTTGCGAGCAACATCTGCACGTCATCCGGCGTCGACATCCTCAGGCATCTCGAAATTAACCATCAAACCTCGACACCCAGCTTATATGGTTGCCTTTATTATCCGCACTCCGAAGCAAGCAGGACCACAAGCTGCTCTTACTTTCACACTGGACCTGCTTGTCTCAAAAACAAGAATTCAAAATAAAAGCACTGGTTGGTTCAACAGCCCCATCACTCTCCACCCGCTTCGGGCGGCACACCTCTGGTGGCAAGATCTTCGGTGACTGGAATCGTCCTAAGTCACCGGGTGGATGTATCATCGCTTGACTGGATACCCGTTGATATTTGCCCGTGTGCAGTTCGTCTGGCAACGTCTGCACAGGAATGAGGGCAAGATGGCTCAGTGGTTACTGACCGGAAGGTCCGTGGTTCGAACCCGACCTTTGCCTGCTGACTTCCATTGTCAACGATTGGTAGTATCCCAACCCTCGTGCTTTCTTCTGGTGGCATGTTAGCTAGACACCAAAAAAGTCCTACAGCTGAATGGCTATTATTTTTCATCTAGTTTCCAGTTATAAGGGTGTAGGGTTGATGGAGAATGGAACTTCTGGAGCTGCCAGTATCAATAAGAGCTTGGAACGCAACGCCGTTGACCAAAATATCTGCTTTAGTTTATGTAGGCAATCGGGAGTAAGGCCTCAGAACAATGAATTGTTAGATCTTTAGCTACACCTGCGTGATACTTCGGGGTTTTGGATCTACAGACGCGTTGAAAATGTCCTATTTTCCAACAACAGATTCTTTAATAGTAGCGGTAGAAACCGTATTTTCGGTGGTGGCAGGACGAAGGGGTAAACACAGAACAAGTAACAGATTGTCCGTCATTATTTTTGTGTATGATCGAGAGCCTGTGTGGCTTTGTGAGCTTCATCAAGGTCTAATTCATGCCATATTGGGTGTTTCTTCCGAATGATGCTCGACTGTAGTCCCATTATCGAGGTATCTCGGGTTGCTTCGTTTCGTATGTTCCACGGCAGATACTGCGTTGAATTCAGTCTTTAGCAAACAACTTCGGTTTTCGGACGAATCGGTCAACATCTTGACCCGGTTCTTGTTTTTAGATAGCTAAGAGGTGACGTGCATACACGACATTCTTTCGACGAATGTAAAGTTTCTCCGACAATTTTATTGCAGAACCGCAGCCCGTAAATTCTGCAATGCAGTCATACTGTATGGTCAGTGTGACCTATGAGAGTTTCTAGTTCATTTGAACCTTCAGGCATGATCGAATTAATGTAGGCTTTGAAGGTATGAAACCAATGAGTCCATTGTTATGACATCTGGTGTATGAAGATCAGCATCGAAAGTCGTAGGTAAGGGAATATGTTCCATTTCTTTATCAGACGACTAGATTGTCGCGAGGATCGAGTGGTTCCAGGTCGAGATTAGAAGGAAGACGAAATAGAAGAATGTAATGTGTGCCTTAATCATCTAATAATGATTGTACATGAGTCGAAAATATGGAGTGAGAATGACCCGTTAATGGCTATGAAAAGTATGTTTTACATGGTCAGGACACCTAGATGTATCCGACCCAGCTGGCGGGTTCGTTATCCCTAACATACTTGTCCATCAAGGCATGTCCCGGAAGTTTGCGGACACAATAAGTTTCTCGTATTTTCAAACTTCCTGGCATGTGAGAGTATACAGAGAACTCTCCAGAAGCTTCCGGAGACAAAATTGTGTCTGTCAGAGGTGCCCACTCTATTCTTCCTATTTTCTAATCCAAAACCCTGGTCTTCACATAGCCTCTGACGTGAATTTGCAGACGACATCGTTCTAGTCTCCGAAAAAAAAATGTGCAAGTGTTTTTGGATGAACAGACCAAAGTCCTTTGGTATACACTTTGCACCCACATAGTGTAAGTTCATGCTACTGGATATGCAGCCACCGAACAGGCGACTTGCAGTCCATGGAGAGGCACTCCAGATTGTGGAGCGTTTTACATATATTGGAAGTTGTATTAGTTCCAATGAGCTCCATGAACGTAATATCAAACTATACACTACGTTTATCGCGTGTCACCACCAACAGCGGAACGTCCTTGGTATACAGCAGGACTCTCAGTTTCTTCAGTCTTTTGAGGATACTGTTTTCTGTTTTCAGCACGGCGAAGAGGACAAGTAAGAGGCAAGGAGCTGTATTGTAATTAATCTATGATGTAATGAGAGCGTGGGCAAATAACAGCCCTTTCCAGTGGATCACACGTCTGCCCCTCCTTACCCGAGGTCGAAAGTACAATCCGCTACTCAAAGACGCCATAGTCGCCGGTGCCATGATGGTTGTCGGAGAAATCCTTGCCGAGGAGATCAGACATCATATGTCGAAACCACATCATGGGACTATTTTGGTGCAAGAAACAGCTCTGATGCCAGTCATGCGGACCCCCGAGCAGAAGAATGAGTCGTGGTTAAAAGGATTTCTGTCCAGAACAGAAATCGATGCGAGAAAAGTTTGTAAGTCGGCTAATCTTGACTTAAGCTTAGATTCCCGAAGTCCGATAGATGATGCCCGTCTTTATAGTTAATGTTCGCTGGTGCTAGTTAGATATCCTAGTGTGTTATATAAACTATTTTGGTGTTCAACATCAACAGCTTGTGAAACTATTGCAAGCCACAACCGCACACACCGTCACGGTAAAATGGAAGGTACCGTCCCGCATTTTAGCCTTATCGCCTTAGTTACCTGGTTCTGAAATTTTACTGCTGACCTTCTTATGAGAGGTAATCGCAGAAACTGAGTCTTAGCCAACCATATGATAAGTTATTTCGGCTGTTAGATCCTACGGTAACCTGGGAGTGTCGCGCCCGTTTAGAATGCAGGTACTGATGAGCTGACAGTATATCCTCATGTCCTCAGCACTACAGTGACTTTCTGCGTAGTATATTCTATCGTGTTGTCTCTATACATAATCATTCTTTGTCAGCTTCTTTGGGCTGCTTGTTCGGCGTTAACTGTCTACCAGCCATCTTAAACATACGCCGACGCACCTGTTTCACAAACATTGGTTTGAGAACAAGAGTAACAAATGAAAGCACATTGCAAAGAATCGATTTCTACAAGTCCTCGGGCTTGTGATAGGATACGAAGATGGAATGATAGGATATGATGTAGTGGACTGATTTTGTTCCTCATTTGGTTTGAATCCAATTCCGTAACATAGTGACATTCGCTAGTTGATTGTCAAGCATAACGTTACACGGTCTGTTGTTTCCTTGCAACTTAAGGCCGCTTGTACGATTAGCATAACCATATTTTTCTGCTTTTTGCAGCNGGAGACCCATGTAGGGAAACTCCGATTCCGCCTAATCCTGGTTGGAATCACAATGTGCATTTATCCTTGTCAAACTGTCGAAGTTCCAAGTGTGCTTGTTGGAAGACAGTCCGAGGCTGCCAGCAGCATTTCTCGTTGGTAGCGCGTGTTGTGCTTACTTTCGAAGAGCTGATCACCAGCAGATTTATCCGTTAAACCTGGAAACAGTTGTTGTTTCTCGATACCACTAGACTCCAAGTCCAGGCTACTCTATCCTTTGTGTTGCCAAACTGAATTTCAGCTTTGCCTGTTCAAATTGAATTATGTTTCTGTCTCTTCTTTTTCATCTAGGTAGTCTAGGCCTCTATGGAGCGTTTCAAGGCTGTCTCATGCACTTCTTCTACTGTTTTATTGACAAGAAATTGCCTGGGGCTTCCTTGATGACAGTTTCAAAGAAACTCATTCTGGATGAGCTCACAATGGCTCCAACGTGCCTCATCGGCTTTTTCCTCTGTAAGTCACAATTCTTTATTGTTATATTTTGTGTTACTCAATGATCGCATCCCCTCCCTATGTTTGTGTGACCTCTTTTCCGTACCACTGTACGTCAGTATATTCTGTTTGTAAGCATTTACGCCATCAGTTTTGTGCGTATTCGTTTTCTGCTGGAAACCTCAACCTTACCCCAATGACAATCAGGCAAGCTGTGCAAAGTGGTTGCCTCAAGTGTATACACAACGCCGAAGAAGTCAGTTATATGGTTTTGAATGTGGATTCGCCTGGATTGTTTTGATACATCATACGAAGACCTGGTTATTAGCGATTCAGATGAAATTTTAAGATAAGTTGTTCGTCACGTAATCCATCCGTGAAAAAACAACTAAATAAATGAATAAAATATTAATATACAGTGGTCAGTCTGCCGACAAAACTATTTGGTAACAATCTTGATTTGACCTGTGGAATAATTCTACTGTATTCTTATCGACTCAAAACAACTTGCAAAGTTGCCAAGACCTCGTCTACAGTCCAGTAACGCATCGTCCTTGCTAGGGACCATTGATTAGACGTAGCCACTGGGATTTCGTCAAACGTACTTCCTGCTTGTCGGCAAGTAGAGTTATTCGCTCATTTCTAAGTTTATTTTTTAAGGCGAAACCCAACATAATATCGGCCGTATTCCCCGTATGTGCGCAAAAGATCCTCCATGTTTAAGTTCAAACGACATTCAATGGTATTTTTGCTGACCCAACACTACTGAAAAGGTTGCTGAAGTCTTGGCGTGCTATCCGCATCACCTTGAGCCTATAAGTGTGCTTTGTCTCCGAGTTTTCATCAACCTCACCTCCTGTTTTAACACCAAGTTGCACATCGCTGAAAGTATAGATTCATTTACGGATGAACCGGTAAAATTCGTTCGAAATAACTCCCTAAATTCCTCTCAGCTGTGTGGTGAATAGGTTTTTTGATAGATTTCAGTCGTCACCTGAAGCTTGGTTGAGTTGGTACATCTACGGGCTCCTAATAAAAATTGAGATATTATGTTGTACGACGCGGATTGGCTCAGAAGCTCCTCCATAAAGTGCTTATTTGATATTTTAGGGATCACTGTGTGCCAACATATTTTCGGTTCTCCTTTACTATCACATATACTGTACTGATTGACAAACCTCAGCCCTCATTGGTGCATATGTCGTTTTGAGAGACCCGCGAAATCTGCCGAAGTCCCCTGAATGTCTAGCGCTACTGCTCAGAATGCGATCGATCTTTTCGTGAATTCGACAAGTCTCGGTCGTGTAATATATTTAATTTGTTCCTTCGGCTCTCAACTACAGTTGTACTACGGTAAATTCGCGTGATTAGACGTTTTATCGTTTTATGAATCTAATTTTGGTGGTCATCCTCGTGGTAGCTTTTTTCACAGTATTGCATGAATAAATTATCTGGAAAGCCAATGACTAATAATATAGGAGGCACTGCAAAACCATAAAGTTAGTTTGGTTGAAGTGTCAATGCTAACAACCCAACTTATACCCACGGGTGCGCAGTAATACGAACCCCCTAGTGGGCTGGTTTATGATACCTGACGCCGTCCCAAAACCTATTTTCTGTTTAAAGTGATTAGTTATCCACTCTTCCGTGGCAAGGATGATAGTGATGCACGACTGCGGTTTTGTAGTCACCCTTGCACATGCTCTGTTGCTTAGCTACGTTTTTCATGTGGCCTGATTTCAGCCTTAAACATTCCTGTTTTCTGTTTTATTTCTCATCTACAGACAACGGAGTTCGAGACACCGGGACACTGGACGGAGGCCTTCAGCGTGTGAAACATCTGTTCTGGCCAGCATATATCGCGGACATGATGTTATGGCCCCTTTTGCAGGCTATCAATTTCGGATTCCTCCCAACGCGCTATCGTGTAACGTATATCGCAGTTTTTACATGTCTGTGGAATACCTACCTCTGTTATTTAAACTTCCAGGTGAGTGTCTTCAGCTTTTTCTTGATGCGAATCGCCTCGGTGGAATCTTAAGCGTTTGCTGCAAACCTTTGGTACAGATATATTAACCTTGCGACAAGACACGGAAGATTTTCCTTATGTAGATCACAAATGATTGTCGGTTTGATACAACCCAGCCGCATCAGTCTCTATTACGGGATTAACGGCTTTCAAGTTGCGATATTTTATAAAGTGTTTGAGACAGTTTTAATAGCTTTTGTTTGGCGATTTCTCTGTGTTTACCTGGGGACTATACTAGCCTCTGCTTCTTGTTGACTTCATCTCCGTAGAATAACAATTTTGCTTAAGTCGAGTGGATGCTTCACTTCAGCCAGCTTCTTCGAGCTTACCAAGTTTGTCGGTTAAGAACTATGTTTTGAAGTAATTCTATGTTGTTTCATATAACTAGAGACCTTGCAGACTGAAAACGAACATTTATCGGTAACCTGCCTTGGTGCAGGGGAACAAGTTTATTTTGGTAATCTTTCTGGTTACGGAAACTTTTTGTCATATTTTTAACCCATCTACCGGCAGTGCAACCCCGCAGTGTAGGTCCGATGTGAAATGGTTTTCTTTGGAAACTATATGGTAATTCTACTCAGCATTCTGTATCCTTGGCCGTGCTGGTCTTTAAACTCCGGTTATCTGACATGCTAGAAGAGCGTGCTACCATAGTCCACCAGCGTACGCTGGACGTATTTTATGTCTAAACACGTAACGTGTTCACGCTTGAGCGGTATGATTGCTTTGCCCTGTGCGTCGAACTGCTGCGTAGTAAATTGTCCTGATCGATTGGCCTTTCTGTCAGGACTTCCCAGTCAGATAGCGCCACGGACGCTTTGGAACCTGCTGGACATTTTTTTGTTAGTTGTCGGTGCTTGTGAGATTTGTAGACATCAGAATAATTGCGCCAGAACAGATGGACGACTGTTATGTGAACGTGATTTCAACTAGCTTCGATACCAGTTTGGATAGTCACTGAGATGTGAATTGTGATACCCTGCAGAAAATATTGATACGATACACTTTTTCGGAGACCGTAAACTGGTCAGTTTTTCACTCTAAGCATACTTGCTCATCGATTTTTTGCTGGTATGCGCCTTTCTGGAAAGTTCAGCATCAGTCCGGTTTTCAGGTGCACTTGAGACTTCTTGCGTTACTTCAGTCGCATTTTTTTGCAAGCAGATAACTATTACCAGTTTATATTGTGTGCGCCTCTAACCGACTCACCAGTCACTACTTAGGTTTCGGTTGGTACAGTAAAGAAAACATCCCAGGAAAGCGGCTTTTAACCTCTGTTCCGGATGGGAATTGTACACTTTTGGAAGGACCCCCCTCAGAGCGATGCTTTATTGTGCAAGGGACGGCCAAACGGCGCTTCAGCGAATGTTCACCGTTGATGAGAGTATTTTAACACGCCATGAAGATATATTCATCTTTTGTTGTTTGCAATGGGTACTTGATATGATGAGAGCGGTAGCTTTACCTGTCATATGGAGACTCAAACTACTGCTGTCTAAATCATGGGTAAATATCATTTCTAGCAATTCGGGGAGATTGGTGAAATCGCTCATCATACTAGAGTTCCATCGTATACGATTTGAATTGTCGGTATCATCTGAAATAATCTCTCCTTTTTTTCAGTTGGATGGTCCTAAATGCACTTTCTCCGTTCTTTTTAGCATCCTCTGCATACCATATCAAAAACAACCGTGGATGGCAGCGACTTATGATTACATTTTCCGCCTGTCTTTCATGACTGACTCGTAACTCAAGTCATTCCTAATGTTGTTGTGAAGATTCTTTGGTTTTCCATGACAACTACACAAAACTGCATTTTTGCTGGTGTCCTTCAGTGAAGTGAATCTAGAACACTTTATGTCAAATTTTTGGAATTATTTTTGGAGTTCAGCTTCAGAATGTACTTCATTTTTTGGGTTCCATTAAGGCTATACCGGCTAAGTTGTTTTGGCGATTTCGTAGGTTACAGGAGCTTCGTCGATTCCCGCTAGTCCACCGGACCTCAGGGCAACAAGCCGCCTTAATTGGAATGAAATCACAACGCAGATAACCAAACTTTGTGGTCAGTACAATAAGGACTACCCCTCTTTCCAATGAGGGTGACGTTCGTTTAGTGCTTTCCAGCCATTATTATCCTCAAACCACCACCCCCAAGGTAATCTGGTATGTGACTTGTCTAATGCAGTTTGCTTTGTCCGACCACTCCTCCAACGTATGGTTGCAAGACGCTGTTGTTTTTCGCGGCCCGACTTTATGGTTGTGTTTCACAAAACAGATAACTGTATCTATCATTTCCAGACTTTTTTGAAGCCACCGAATAACACTTTTCCGATGGATGATCCTACAGGGAGTAGGGGCATTCGAATAACGGATCTGATTAAGCAGTTATTGCCGTTTAACCTAGACATTTGGCGCGGACAACCAGCCGTAAATTTTCCCCTGGTATTCTCTCGGGTGCTCTGGGCTAGATGCCGTGACCGTATCACTGTAATAGGCTTGAAACAGCATGTTGGGTTTATAAAGTCCTCCGTTCACATCCATGGTAATGCACGTGGTGAAGGACCATTGAGCTAGTGCTATATGGATCTTAGTTCGACTTGAATTTGCTGCCAACCAATGGATTACAGTCTCATAACACTGATAATAACATCAGTATGGTGAGGCAGACAACAGGGAACAGAGTTGATGGGACGATAGGAACCACGGGTTTGGTTCAGTGGAGTGGTAGTGTCTGCAGTCATCCAGTGGCTGTAGAGACAATGTCTCAACAATCAATGTTTACTGGAGACGGGCTGATACGAAAAAATACAAAGATCAAGAGAACAAGACGTAAGTTGCATCGTGGGAAGCATAACGAACATTCTAAGGAAGAATACGAATAAAGCTACTCATCAAAAGCCTTACTTAAAAACGGATGGTCACTTTGTTTTTCATCATCATCGACAGCATGACATCAGTGTTCAACACCGATGTTTCACTGCTGTACAGCCATGATTTATTTGAAAGCCTTGTAAAGGAAAGAGTAAAGGTGGATGGTGCTAGCTTACCACAAACATTCCGAGGTGTCTACACCTCCAGACATTCACTCAGGCAATCTGGATAGAAACTGACAACAAGAACGCCACTGACATCGGTTGGCAGCCATATCTTGTAGTGTCTCCACCAAGGTACAGTGGGGATTACGCGGTCCCCATCCTGGAAGGCGAGTAGTACCGACAGCACCCAAGCGTCTCGTGATCTCCTTCATATCCCTCTGCCAAGTGAAGAGTTGGCCACCTCTCCGTTTACGCCACTCCGAATTGGGCATGGAAAACAGTACTCTCTTCGGCAAACGGTGGTTTGGCATGCGTAAAACATGTCCCAACCAACGCAGTTTCTGGTGCTGGACACATTCTTCAATGGAAGTACCCGTTACACAATCGAAAACACGCTTTCTAACTGCCTCGTTACGGATCCGCCGACACCAACCCACACGAGCTATGGTTCTGAGACAACGATTGTCGAACACCTGAAGCCGTCTCAGTTCCGCTCAGTTTATTTTGAGTAGAAAACCGCTAACTTGCTGCAGATATGCCAGCATTTCGACACTTAGTTCCATTCTGTTCTGCGTAGGCAGGGCTAATTTCGCTCTCGTCCGTTTTGTTTCTTGCGGGGTTGGGTCAGAATGTTCGAAGTTACTAAATCAACAGTTTCCCCAGTTCATCCGCTTTTCTCGAAAAATGTATCCACTAAAGTGGACGAACATTAAAAATGAGCGGAGCACACGGCATGTGGCCTTGCAATGCGTCATGTCCACCTTCATCCACTCGTCAGGTCTCTGGAGGGAGGCTCAATTTTTTCTGTTGATCATCCAAAATTCGTTCTAAGGGATAAGTCTATGCAAAAGACGTTTCGACAGTTCGTGTATCCCGATTCTTTTATGAAACACCATCTGCACCAATGAACATATTTTCCCCCGAGTAGAACTGGGATCTCCTGTCCACTAAGGCTAACAATCTTCAAGGACTATTTGATGTGACTTGTTACATGGATTCCCCCTCAAATCCCGCGGGTTTACCCTGTAAGCCTGTTCTCGACGAATTCTCCATCCTCGCATCAGTTTCTCTTTACAGAATTGTCAGTACTTTAATGTCTGTAGACTTTGATCCAGCAGTCGATATGTGGTGGTGACTAGCAGGAAGGCATTCCTCCGAATGAAAGATGTACGCCGCGAGATATACTTAATCTTTTTCGTGTGGTTTGCTTACTATTGCACTTGAACTAACCTCACTGTGAAGTTATTGCTCAGCAGCGAACTGTCTTGCCCCTATATCTTAAGGAGACCCCCGTTAAGGCAGATACGAGCAGCCCACAGTGTGTTTGTGAACGAAATAACGAACGCTACGGCTTCAGGTACACTTACCACCCTCGTGGGAGCGAGGCCACTAGTTGCACACTTTCTTCTAGCCGCACCCCGCTGAGTTCCTCGTTCCTGTTTGCTTCCTTTGGATACCAGCCTACTTACGGCCCCGCGCCAGTCCCAGAAACTTCGTAGCCTACCATCTCACAGTCCTATTCGAACATCATTTTATGGCTGTCTCTGCTGACGATGACGGTCTCCTAATCTCATCTGTATGGGTAATGGGCTGAAGATTCATTAGAATATTTTGATGGTTGTTGTCCTTGAAGTGGGGAACCATTTGCATTTAACACCTCTGCCTGATGGTCAACGACATTCGGCTGACTCCTACTCACCTTTCGTGGAGGTCCTGGTGCCATATCCAGTCGATCATTTCCAATGGTACCATGGAAACAGCAGCGGTATACTAGATTCTATGGCTTTTTCCAGTACATTGAACCGTCTTATCACCAAATATAGAGAATTCTCTCGTTTGAAAAACTTCCTCGAATTTTCATAACTTTCGCTGCATTGGATCATAAATGGTGGCAATCCAACAATCTGCCTGTTACTTGAAATTCCAAATATCTGTGCGAGCACTTTTCATTTTTCTGAGAATAAGCTAGTATTGGGGGTGATTCACCTGGTTGCCCATACAACGCTGAGTATTTAGAAGTGATGCGGCCAAATGGGGCTATTGCCGTGACCGTAGTTTTTCGCTGCACTCTCCTCAAATCGTTCCACATATATCCTTATGCCTATTCGAACTCAGGCCTATCTCCTAGTCACGACTGTAGGTGTTTATTGGGTAGACTAGGGCGTTATGCAAAACCTAGTTTCCGTCAATACAACCCATCTCCACGGAGTTTTTTCTCTGCTTTATCGCACAATTATTCAAGGTTGTATCCAAGCTGTCGGACGGTTGGTTGTCTCTGGCGTTCTGTATTCGCACAATGGAATTGCATCCTTGAAAGCTACGACATGTCCTTGATGGACTAAAAGGGACAGGCTGCCGAGCACAGAGTACCAGTTTCAAATTTTGGGCCCCACCTAGGCATCTAGGGGTCTCAGCGATGTTAGGAAGGTATTCCACCAGTCGACAATGAAATTTGGTGAGCTGCAAAAATACAAACATCGATTTAGATAGTTGTTGTTTGAGCACGCATACAACGAAATGCAACATCCTGGAGCAAAATGTTTTCCCTCACACGTAAGGGTTTTGCAGCTGAGGGCGTTGTGGGGCTAATGGGCCCCCTTACTCTCTAATTAAATTTATTTTGTCCAACCTCCTGCCCGATACGGCTAGGATGGTAGGGTGTAGGTTATACTACATGTCATCCTAAATGTATCTAACGTCGACTCTATCTGAGTGTGGCTGGCCGAATTAGATGCCGTCTCCGACCTTGGGACTACCAGGCAGGCATGGCCCGCTCCACATACGCGAACTTGTTTCGTCTGCATTTTTGGCAACCTATATCGCCCAACGCCGAGAGGTATCTACAACCAAAGAAGCTACCTGTTTTTCTGCGCTACTGGGCACCTAATTTCGCTCAGGTTGAATTAGTACGTGTAACCTCCCGGAGTTTCACCGCTCAAACGGAAACCCGTTAATTGCATGCCGCCAGTCCATGGGGTGTTAACTATTCAACCAACTACACCTCGGTTATTTTGCGTTACTTTCTGCATCCTGTCACGGGGTACCTTAGTCTCGAGCTTCTGAGGATCGCACAGCTCTACGACTATCTGCCGAAAATGAGGGAACGAGCTCCAGTTGGGTCTCTTTGGCACACAGAGCCGAACTAATTAAACTAGAATTGAGCCTGTGGCCGAAGGTTCTTCACTAGGCATACGCGTGAAAACAGTGGCCTTAACGGATCAGTTAATTCAACGATTACAATCTTTCCTGGTAGATACAAAACACCTGGAGCACAATAATTGCAACTAGTGGATATTGCGGTTGGCAAAATTCCATCGTGTCCATTAATCCTGTAGTACGCGCTGTGAAAATGAACAACGAGGTCTGCCATATTTTGATGATAGGTCAAGAGCTTACGGGAAGTTTTTTCTATATCTGTCTGAGACGCAAATCGCAGGCAAGGTAGGAGAAACTGTCAAAGATTTCAATACCTAACTCGTCGTTGTCATGATGATTCAAACGCAGGTTTCGAGCACTTGATGTATCCTTATTAGAACCAGCATAAAACCTATCTCAAAAGATTCGTTGACTAGCCAACTATTGTCGCTTTGCCCTTACATAGGAGACCGGTACATTCAAAAAATAAACGACTGAATTATCTTAGTCTCTATTGGACTTGCGCATTAATGTGTGAAGCTTTCAGATCACGTTATTGAGGCACCGTTATCTCTCGTTGAACACGCTTCTTGTATGAGGCAAGCTGTGTTTTCTCTTCACCGTTGCAGTCCAAATGGGCAGAGGTGGTAGATAAGCTACCAATGATGGACAAGTACACTAAGTTTACCCGTTTCGCAGAGGTCCAGGTGTGTTCCCCGAAACTTCAAGGAGTTGGTTTTAGTAACCCATTTTGGAAAGGGATGCGAGTCGTGCTATTCGACTAATGAAATCTAATAATTTGGCCGCAAGCCTCCTGATTTTGACCNTGACGTCCTCATTGTCGGAGCAGTGTCGCGGTCCAAGCTTTCGTTTACGGTGACCATCCGATTTCAAGTTACAACTACCCCTACTACTGGAAGTTCCTGGGAGCCATAGATGCACATGGAGTCGTAATGTCCGTTCTATTTGGTCAAAAGAACCTAATGTGATTGTTGCTGTTAAGTTCAGGGAGCGATGTGGTGATTCGGGTGCTTTGTGAGCAGTGACAAATACAATGGAGTTGCGGTGCTTGTCACAGACCTCATTTACGTCCTAACTGGAGGCTGCCAGCCTTCAGCATGCATGGGGATTTTTCTTGACAAGCGAGTTAATGCGGACGGGAGTGGCTACGCATGGGCTGGCCCTGCAATAGTTGTGTTTAGGCAAGACATATGCGTTTGGACACATCCCTAACCTACCTGCTTGAACACTGTTGCACTTGATGCCAATAATACCGTCCGAAAGCTGACAACCACAGGCTTATATGGAACAACGAACCTAAATTGTTGAGCATCGACAAAGGTTTCATAAGCACACTGATCAATGGCTAGTCATTTGCTCCATTTTTAATGCTGTTTTCCTTTGCCAACAGAAAGAGACTGAGACGGTTGCCCCTACCGAGTACGCCAAGCACGAAACTCATTTTTTCTTCTACCAGCGCTGTTGTACCGAAACGCAGCGCTCTCCGCGAAAATGCTACTCTCCTGGGAGTTCTGGTAAGACAGCCAGAGTGAAGATGTCGAAAAACATTCACGATGGCTGTTGCGGTTGCACACACCCGGTTTCTAGAGTTGGCCTTCTTTAAACCAACAGAGGGCCCTACCTATTGTAATGCTGTAGTAATAGTAGATGTTTTTGCCAACTGCCACTTCCTAAGACGTATAAGACGGTCTTCCCATTTAACTTCCATCAAGTAGCTAACAGCAAACCTGACGGCCACGCTTGGGCGACACTCCAGCCGGCAGATCGAACGGGGGATATACGAGCACGGAGTACATTGAAAGATTGACATATACCCTTGGAGTACCAGCAAGTATGGTAATTTCTGCAACGTCTTGTCTCCAACCTGCCAGAGCCAGTATATAATCCTTCGCAGATTTGGTCCAACGAATAATCACCTTCATCGACCGAGAACGTTCCGTTTGTCCTTTGCTTGGGTCAGGCACGAAGCTGATTTTTTGCGGGAAGATGAACACTCCCATAGTTGATGTGTTAGAGGTTCTTATAGGCTTGAGGGAACATGCGAAAACTCAGTAAAAGTTATAGTTGGCTCGATATTTTCCCTTTTCGTGCAGGGTTTGCTCTACAAAAGTTAAAGCTAAGAGCTAACCTGACGCAATCCGTCTCGACCGCCAGCACTCTTTACCATAATCTATCCGCCGAAAAATGTTTGAATTTACTGTTGGACATCATGAGTGCCAAAAACTTTGTGGTCGAGTGTGAAACCCGTCCGTTACCAAGTAAACAATCTACCTGTCAACTTTATTCTACCCAAAGTACGTTTCATATGTAAAATAACTACGGATTTCTTTCCATTTTACAAAATCTGGGAGTGCCTTGTGACGCGAATATTCCTGTGATTCACTTAAGCCTACCGAAAAAAGACCTAAGCTCGGGAGCATTCCCTCTTGTTTATCTTCCTTTCGTTACTTTCTGAGCTTCGTTCCTTAACGTCCACTTCCATCCAGTTGGACCCGTCAGCCTTAGAGAAAATGTTGAACAACTCACGTCCGTTCATCCGGTTCATTTATTAAAGAGTGCTCACCAAATCTCCATAACCATAATTTTCCAAGACTACTAAAATATACCGACAAAATGGTTGTCTCGCTAGACTCCCCTGTACTTTGAGTCGCGAAATTCAGTGGAGATTGGATCTGACTGGAAGGACAGCATCTGTTTATTCCGTTTGACAAACTGGTGTGGTTGTGCAAAGCCCTGTGAATGTCTGGTTCCGTTCGATCACCAAGCTTGATGTACCAAACAGCGAATTCTCCAAGAGACCCTGCTTATTTTCCGCGCAAGGCTAAATCTTGGTGACACCGCTTGAGCTTATCTCAACCAATGGGTGAAAGCTGGTGCAGCTGGTTTGCTTCTGATATTCTTTCGCTAAACTATTCTATATTCGTTTCGGTAGCGCCAATAATTCCATCCGTATTCAAGCTCATTTTCATCCCTAACGATAGGAGGGCCGTGGGTCATTTTTGACTTCGAAAATATTATCAAAATTAATGTGGTTTTGAAAAACTGAGTATTCTACTTGCATGAACATTGTTTTGCTGCAAAACTGATTCAACTGAATGAGGCTAAGTTTTTGACCGTTTATTCATTCTTTATCCTCGCTTTGGAAAATGTAGCCCTATCGCGCCCCCTGGAAAAAAGAAAGATTAAATCCTCCGGGAGATTGATGTCACCTGGCCACCACACTGACTCTGAATAAGTACCGTCGTAACCGATTCACTGATGCATTTCGCCTACTTCGGTCGAATAACAGATGTCCCTGCTTTCACCCACTAACTTTTCATGACCCAAGCACCAGTCTGCACCAGCAAAAATCACCTTAATAATTTGTTCTAAAGGTCCTTCCACAGATGTATTGATGCAACGTTTTAAAATCTGCCAACGCTCACAATGCCCTGGGGAGCTACCACAACGTGAGATTCTTTGTAAACCAACCTTCTTAGAGAAGATTGGACAAGAAGGAAAGTATCATTCCGAGTGGCTGTTGACGTTCAGGCAAAAAGAGCGCAGTATTATGTAGGTTCTACCATCGGCCGTCAGTGATGTCCATTTGTTGCTTACGGTTGGTCCTCGATCATCTAGAATGTAGGCACCAGCTGCCACACATACGGGACAATTCAGAGCCTTAAATGCAAAGGCGGTGGACGGGGGAGCCTGCTGCGTCGATTAATATCATCTACACCCCTATTGGACCCACGGTTAGCACTGCTAGCTAGCTGTCTGTACACGTTTGTCGCTGCGGACAGGTTTCTCTCAAGGAACTGAGTCAGTTGGCGAAAAGATGGATCTCTTCGTTCGCATACAATATTGTCAGCTACTTTTGCCCATTCTCGTTGGAGCTGCCTGGGTAGTCGCAGCACAAGCCGTTTCAGGTTCGTCGAGCAATTCAAGTGGGCAGTGTAACCTATCTGGGTGAGTGCGATCTCGCAGCTATGCAAGTCCAAAGAAAGCCCAGAGAGGATAGCAAATCGATCTTAGTTTGCGACGCACGCCTGGTTACAATACGTGGTGACGCAAATAGGTCAAAAAGCCCGTGTAAAGAATGGCCGACAAAACTGGTTCGACAAGCCAAGGGTTAAAGTTCACGAGAGAATAAAACGTAAACTGAGTCCGTGGGATAGACGTGGCAGACAGCAGCAGATAAGAGAAGAGTTTGACTGGGGGGACGAAAGTACACAGCGGTTATAATATGGGGGAACTGGAGAGGAATAATAATAATAAGGCGAAAGAAATGGCGCTGGAAGAAATATTGGTACTTAAATAAAATAAGAACAAAAAAGCTCAAGAAAAGTATTGGATTCTGAGACTAGGTGGTTAGCAGTCTCGAGAAACAGATTTACCATATATTAACGCCACCATTCTTTTGCCGTACACAGGTGGTTACGCCGTTTTTCCCATAAAAGAATCTTTAAGACAGACAGGCCCTAACCGCTATGTAGCCGAAAAGCGGCATATTTTCCCAGAAAAAGCGCGGCAGCTGGTGCCTACATTCTAGATGATCGAGGACCAACCGTAAGCAACAAATGGACATCACTGACGGCCGATGGTAGAACCTACATAATACTGCGCTCTTTTTGCCTGAACGTCAACAGCCACTCGGAATGATACTTTCCTTCTTGTCCAATCTTCTCTAAGAAGGTTGGTTTACAAAGAATCTCACGTTGTGGTAGCTCCCCAGGGCATTGTGAGCGTTGGCAGATTTTAAAACGTTGCATCAATACATCTGTGGAAGGACCTTTAGAACAAATTATTAAGGTGATTTTTGCTGGTGCAGACTGGTGCTTGGGTCATGAAAAGTTAGTGGGTGAAAGCAGGGACATCTGTTATTCGACCGAAGTAGGCGAAATGCATCAGTGAATCGGTTACGACGGTACTTATTCAGAGTCAGTGTGGTGGCCAGGTGACATCAATCTCCCGGGGGATTTAATCTAATGCTAGCCACAGAGGTGGCATCTGGGAGAGATTGATACGATCAATTCGACGTGTTCTAAGCGCAGTTTTTCGGGAGCTATTATCGAAAGAAATGCTGACAACATATCTAACGGAAGTAGAACGAATACTGATCAATTGCCCATTGGTCCCTGCGCTAGATGATCCCGATAACATTGAGGTATTGACACCGGACCATCTATTGCTACCACATGTATCATTCGTCCCTACTGACAAGGACCAAGGACCTCGGCATCGATATACCTGGCACTGGAGACAGAGTCGATCGATGGCGCTTCTGGCTAATAGAACACCTTTCAATGCTCCAATCACGTCACAAATTGACGACTCTCAGAAGAAACATAATAGTGGGTGATCTGGTATTGATACTTCGAGAGCAACACACGCGCGGTAACTGGTCGAAAGGAATGGCAACGGCCACTATACCCGGATCGGATGGGTGTGTCTGGGCGGTCGTGCTCAAGACACCCGATGGTCCAGTAACCAGAGATGTACGGAAGATATGCATGCTAGAGGGAGTGGGTGAGACATAGGTGCTCGGTCACCGTACGGGAAATGAAAGACTATAAGAAGCTAGTGTGGCTAGAGTCATTCGTAACATTTTTGCATCCCATGGTCGCTAGTGTGCAGTACCGAGTGAGGGTAGTTTAGGAAAGCCAAGCTGTCTTTGGTGGGGCGGTGTACTTTCTTCCCCATAGTCAAACTCTTCTCTTACCTGCTGCTGTCTACTACGTCTATCCTATGAACTCAATTTACATTTTATCCCCTTATGAACTTTAACCCTTGGCTTGTCGAACCAGATTCGTCGGCCATTCTTTACGTGGGCTTTTTGACCACGTGTTGTACCCAGGCGTGCGTCGAAAACTAAGATCGATTTGCTATCCTCTCTGGGCTTTCTTTGGACTTGCACTACTTCGTGCAGCAATTTAGACGGAAACCCCTGTACTTTGAGGTTTGTGCCCCTTTTATTACGTATTTTGTACATGTAGTACCGCATCTCTTGATAAACCTTAAGGATCCACGATTTCTGACCTGTGATGTTGCGCGACACTCAAGTGGGCTTTTCTGAGTACGTCAAAGTGTTCTACACGCTGACTTCAACCGGTCCTTGTTATCGTTCCGGTACTCTATTAGGTTAATCATCTACACAATGATATCACCTGTTTTGGGTATATGACGCTCCATACGTGGAACAAGTCATAAGGCTCAAACATAATTATGGCAAATAGGGGCCTCCATTGCTGCTCACCGTGATTCACGGATTCACGGATTGATACACAGGGTCGAGGCTTTTGCCCAAGTTTCCCGGGTCGGTTTTGTTCTTGTCGGTCAGTGGCTGTCGTTCACCTGAAAGGGAAAGTTGAAAAAAGGGTGTAGCAGTACTTTTTATGTTCTCAGCGCGGGGCAGTATGCTTGCCAGCGCGAGGATTCGCATAAATAAATTTCTAATAATGCTTTAGACTGTGTTCTAGAGGGAGCGTGAACAGCCGTCGGAGGAAGGTCATTCCACGCAGCTACCACCCGAAATGAGAAAAAAATTTTGTCTAATGAATGTGTGTGCTCTGGGCTTGAAAATTTTCTTACTATGTCCCCGCCATGTGGTTTCTGGGTCAACGGTGAAAACCTGCTTACCAAGCTTTGTTCAACCAGGGCCCATTTAAGAATTAGGTCCCCTCGGAGACGACAGTACTCCAGGGGACAGAGAACAAGCATCGCAAGACGCGTTTTGTAGTCCACGGATTTGAGGCCGGCAACCATTCTCGTAGCGGCCCGCTGGAGACGCTCAATGAGGGTGACGTCTTTCGTGCGTCCTGAGTAGACAAATTGGTTGGCGTACTCCAGGAGCGGTCTGACGTAGGCCCTATAGGGTATTTGGAAATCCATGCGAGTAATACAGAAGAAGGTGCGTTGGGTCATCCGTAGTAATGGTAGCCTTTCTCACTCTCCTCTACCACTATTCATAACTTCCAGGCCCGTGTCTATGTGGGACGCTGATGCTTGGGCCTCAAATATGTAGGGTAAACTAATCCATTGACTAACGATCTCCTTTTATACTATAACTGTGGGCGTCATCACTTATCCCGACCAGTTATCTCAAACACCACTCCACAATTTATGCTTGTATTTTCTGACATGCGCCTGCCATAAATTTACGAAAACACCGTTACAAATTGCGTTTTTATTCGTTGGATGCGTTGACGCAAACGTAAGGGTTAGTCGCTCCAGGTTTTGTGTTCCGTAGACGAGCTTCACGGGCAGAGTTGCTGAAAGGAAAAACCTATAGTCAATAGGACATCGTGTATATTTTGTGTAAAAGCATCAAAACCTCAATTTAATGAAGTTTGATATGCCTGCTTACCCAAAGCTTCATAATTCCCACTATCCATGATAAATGGTCAATGTTTACTCAATGAAGGTGGTCCGGATTCAGTAAATCAATACTTCACGTAAGGCAATCTGAAGCTAACAAGGGGCTGTCAATCAAGTGGCCATGCCTTTTGAAGAGGATTCGCAACCTATTGCATCAGATGAAATCTCGAATTTATGACGGTTGACTGCCCGAATATGGCCCTGGATGAGGCGCCGAAAGAGATTGCTTCGTGAAAAATCAGACTATTTCTTCGTCATCCCGAGTTTCAAAAGTAGGGTCTACAAAAAGTGGTCCTGCGATTAGACTTTAAATTAGCAGCCTTCGTCTGCGTTGGTCAGAATAGTTATATTGAGACGGCCTAACGGGCCGCGATCGGCTGGACTTCTATGGAACAATCGGTGTCCTCTTCATAGCATGCTCTCTTAGCGGATCGCTTGATAGACGGAGAACTGTGTTTGCTTGATGGGCCGGCGACTGACGGAAATAGCTTAACTGCTAAGTGAGCGCTCACATGGTGGACGCGCCCGAAGAACGTCTCTACAAAAGGCTCGATGCCGTTGCAATAATGGTGACACGCATATCGATCCCGCGGGCACCATTCATCAGCAGGGTTAGCCAGCTAGTTGGCCACAGATTTACAAAGAGAGTCTGTGCGGGTAGCAGCTGAGGTATCTTCGGTCCGTGATTATGTTGGGATTTGTACTACAAGATAACAGTCACAAACAATGCGTTTCTCACCTTGAAGTGACTGATCTGGTGGTATATCAGACTTGAGGTGCACTGAGGTGCCTGAGAACTTGATTGGCGGCATATGCCGTCTTCCGGTGAACCACGCGTAGTGCGTAGCGGTCTCACCCACAGATTCCTCGGCGGTAACGGTAATACGTGGTCAGCATTTCATACTCGCGCATGAGCCACTGGCTGTTTTGAGAGCCCTTTTGGATTACGTGCTCCAGGCCATCAGCTTGGGGTATTGGTCATTTTTTAAACGTCCCTTTTACTCCCGGCGGTTATTCTCGCATTCCTTAAGTGTACCAATCCGCACTGTGCATGAATGGCCTACTTCTGAGTGATGTGAAACCAGTGGGCATTCGAATAGGAGACTGATCTGGGGTCGGTTTTCTGCAGGGTCTGTATTTGGCAGCGAAGCCCGCGTGATTATGGTCCGGTGCACAGCCACGCACACAGCTGCGTTATCGGAGCGGGTCAAGCGTGCAACCTTTGCCGGCTGCATTCTAAAACCGTCCGAAACAGTTATATCAACGAAATGAAACACAAGAGCGTCCGGATATCCTATAGTGCATGGAGAAAGCATAGTATAGAGTCGCAGCCAGTAAGTTTAGGCATCCCGTAAGTGTGATGTCATACTGTCCACGGCGAACATCCCGGCCGAGTAAAACCCACCGATCTCATCCTTAAAAAAGCAAAACAGCTCAAGCAAAAGAGCAAGATGCTCGCTTCCAACGAAAGCATATATCACAGGTCGCTCAATGCTCATGTCATCCTTCGCAAGGAACGTGTGTAGCTTGTACCCTCACAGTGAACGTCAGAGGCCATGAAATTATTCACCCCATACGGTTCCACCCATACGGAGCATAGAGGTTCACTGCATCCAGGGAAACACCGAAACTGTGCAGTGCGTTAAAATGCGTAGGTGGATAAAACTTCCACCCTCGGATTCCACCAACAGTACAAAAACACATTCTCCAAGCCTGGGTATAGTCGATAACATGTCATGTGAGAACCAAAAAACGGAACCGTAGACCAACTTAACAACTTGGGTCGGCACTTGACGCGATAGCTTTTAATATCCTGGTTGTCGATACCTTTCCAAAATGATGTGTGACGCATTGACACGTTGCTGAGGAGCCCGTCAAAATTAAAGTTTCCACCCGGATGGTTGCGCTCCAGTAGCCGTCATAATGTCAATGTACCAGGGCGGATGAACTCTGCCTGGGCAGCGAGTACAACGTGTTAAAAATAATTGTAGCGTGGGACGTCAGGAAGTCAGCGGTATTTGACGTCCGAGAGGATGTAGTCTTGGTACACGCCGGTTCTGAAATGTGCAGATATAGGAATTGGTATCACTGAATCCACGAGGCACACATTCGCACATGTCGGGTGACACAAAACAGAGGAACGGAACGTGGCAACAACACCCGTGTATTCAACCGAAACGGGAAGCGGAAGCCGGGGGTACAAATATGGGTCAAGGTAAATCGGGGGGATACCAAGCAGGGGGGAGAGAGAGAGAGGTAGCGGCACACATCAGGTCATATGGTAAACGTGCAAACAGATACATTCGAGTTTCAGCTGCGTCACCGCACATGTCGGGTGACACAAAACAGAGGAACGGAACGTGGCAACAACACCCGTGTATTCAACCGAAACCGAAAGCGGAAGCCGGGGTACAAATATGGGTCAAGGTAAATCAGGGGGTATACAAGCAGGCTACTCTTTCATGTCGGGGGCTCGTGGCGGCCCGTCGGTGGTACCCGCAATAGGGGGAGAGAGAGAGGTAGCGGCACACATCAGGTCATATGGTAAACGTGCAAACAGATACATTCGAGTTTCAGCTGCGTCACACAATAACAGCTTGAAAAAGTTGCGGCGCATTCCGCGGCATTAACTTCGTCTGCAAGGACGCCTGCTGCAACTACAATTGCTTTTCAAATAACGGTAGAAACTGCCACTATTTTTGCATTTTACGAGACGAAAACTACGAAAATATTGGTCGTTTACTCTTTCAAAGCGATGTGGACCCCTTCGAAGGTGAGAAAACATGGGCGCGCTGGCTTCTCCACAGAAGCTTCCACTGTTTCGATGGACTCAACGTGTCAGCCATGGCAACCTATGGATTCCATGCACACAGTGGGCCTTGATTAAGCCAGATCAACTTCCAACAAACCTGCGACCGCATGGAGAGGGCGAACGGTTTGGAATAAAGTCCATTAAATTCTGAAAATTTACGGTAATTTTTTCCTCCGAACTATGGTTTCAGGCGATTTTCGGGTATGTTTACGACTGAACGCTTATTTTTCACCTCAGCATTTGCACAACGGAATTGATATTTCAAAAGCTACGACGATTTCAGGGTTGCCACTTCATAGTGTAGAATGTATATGTAAAATAATTTATCGTGTAAATCGTCTACATCGGCGACTTGTTTAGGTGAGTGCCTATGAGGAATAGTTCTCATTGATTGAAACGACAAATATCTGAAGACAGAAAACAGACTGATCCAGAGAGGCCACATCGCACGGTAGAAAAATCATTTGCATTATCCAGCACAGGCATCAACCGTCTAGGAGCACCCGGGCGTTCGCGCCATCAGCTGTAAGCTAGTAAACGTAAGTTGACCTCACCTTGTTTGCTCTACCCTCCGCGGTCGCCGCATGAAATGCCTCCAAACTAGGAAATGTAGTGTTTCGACAAATTACGTTCAGGATGTAGCCTTCACTCTCCAGGATTCTCCGTCGGACACAGTGATACGACATATGAATCTCCGATTCCGCATGAGCCACTCGGCGTTCCAAGACACTTTGAATGGCGTTCTGCAGTGTATCGTGGTGATGCACCCGGTTTTTTTACGGCCACAATTGGCATCCCTTAGGCAGGTATTTGTCAAATTACTCAAGTGAACCATCCCGGAATGTGCGTATAGGACCCATTTTTGAGCGACAAACAAACAATAGCTCCTGAGATGACAGACGAATCACGGGTCCGTAGGGTGCTGCTTTTGCAGTTCTTACCGGAATTTATGCTGGCATTACTAAAAATGAAAGCATACTTTTCGGTGTTATTTAAGCGGCACGTGCGATGGAATATGTTCCGGTTGTTCACAGAATGTCTGTGACAAAAAATCGCACGCTAATGGACCGTACACGTTCAATCCGGGGTGGTCCATTTCAGCACTGCGACCGACAACCGTCCGGGAACACAAACGGTCTCCTGAAAAATTGAATGAACCACCCAGACACACTTGAGTACGCCATACATGAAGATGTTTCAGCACTACCAGCGACTCATACGAGAATATAAGATGCATATGGCATTCCACTGTGACAGCCACGTTTTGAACGTCGTCTGTCGGGTGACCACATGCGCGTCCCTTCACGTTTTCAAGTACTTGGGGCAGCTACTCCAAAGGCAGCATTGTTGGAAAAAGAAAGTGAAATCAACCATAGTTTAATAATTTATTGTCTTCGATGCAAGCAAACAGGTGCTCTCAGAAGACTGTCATCTACTGGTGAATGCAAATACACTTTCTGACGGGCGATGGGGCATCCCTGCATCGGTGTGCTCTGCGCGGTCGGTTCCATGAAGCAAGAAATATTCTACATGGATTTTTCCTAGTTTGCTTGCATGAAACTAGTTGATTGGACATCGTGGACCCCCAGCAGAATGTAATCGGATGTCAGATTGGTTCGCTTAACCGTTCGCCACGGAAGATGTAGGTTCCGTGGGACTAGTTAATTAGGTACCGTTGATGCTGGCCGCGTCAGTGTGTGCGTCATTTAGGTTCGTTCAGCTATCTGCTATGATCGACGACATGATCATCCTGACATGTTTTGCCGTTTCGGTGGAGATTTCTGTTCCAGTTTACCACCAAACCTGACGTACCTGCCTTGGTCATTACCACTCGCAAGCAGTTCGTTTCCCCTACATCGTAAGGGGCCGCCGACTTGAAGTACACCTAAATTATTTTGGCCGAAACCATACGGTTTTCGAAGATTTGACCTTACCGGAGAGTTAGTCTAATCGATTTGCACCTTCCGGTGACATGTTGCTCTGTGCATTTTCTTTAAGTGAGTAAAATTTCAAGGTCATGGACAATCAATGATCCGTATTTCGTTACCGGTGGAAGCGTTTAACTCCCCGACACACAATGCATTTTTCAGAAAAATCTCTGCGGGTGACATAAAGACTTTAACGTCAAAATGTTGCACTTCCTTACATATATGTCAGTCTGAA
>NW_008751831.1:507137-524599 GCF_000715545.1 Opisthorchis viverrini
TTTAATCGATGTCATTTGAAAATTATTGGCGCACATTCGGCTTTGAACTTCGTCTGCTATGGCTTCGGAGGTGGCTTTCGTTGGGAAATTTGTGGGTGTCTCGTTTTCATCCTTCACGGCGTTTGAGACGACCTGAAATTAATACATGAAGGATAACTTCGTGATATTTGTGCGTTCATCCAGTAATCGAAGCACCAACACTATTTTGCGTTACGAATGGGTGTACTACAAATGCAGCAGGCGCCCTCCAAGACCAACAGAAAGCCGTGGAATCCGAAGAAGCTAGTAAACCGAGCGTATTTTCCAATAAAAAAGTACGCGAAACACCAGCTGTCCAGTGCGGTTTTGTCTACGGAGGCAAAGGAACCAACTGGCAGTGACCTCTTATTTTCTTGAACACAACCACAAATTGTCAAAGTTTCTGTACGAGCGGCTTCCAGTTAATCGACGCCTAGCGGAAGATGATTTGGGCACATGCCAGGCCCTGCTTAAATATGGAACGCCATCATGTGGGGTTCCGCAGTTTGTGGCGGATGAATTCGGAAAGATTCTTACCACTAAGGATATACACAACTACCGCCGGAAGTGTCGACCGGCTATGTTGAGTAGGTGCCGAATGGTTGGGTTTTAATATGGTAGATGATATGCCTTCGGTCCTGGCAAAACTTCGGGAGATCGGACGCGTCCTTGTGTGTCAGGGAGAGGAAGGTCACTATAGCCACATATTTTTCTCCCGATGGCAGCAAATAGCGTTATTCCGACGCTTTCCAGATGTAGTAAATGTAAACGAAACGCATGCAACGAACCGCCTTGGGTAGGTTTCTTAAAGCACCTAATATTCTGCATGTAGATATAAACTGTACACATTCTTGATAACGGACGGCATGGGAACCGGTCGTGTGTGAGTCAACGTTTTACACAAATCGCAATTTTTTCTCATCAGGTAACGTATTCATAGTCGGTGGTGTTTACTGACCTTGCGAATTCGCTCATTCAAACAAATCGCCATAGTAATAAATGATTTTCGGTAATACAGGAGCATATACATTATACATAGGCATTATACACTAGGAAGTGGCAAGCCTCAAAATGCCGTAGATGTCGAGAAATCAATCTCACTGTGCGAATAGCCAGCGGCGTTTAATCGAGATCAAGCAAGTGATAGCACTTTAGCATATTTCGGCGTTCTTTGGCGTTCATTTAGGATAAAAAACATCTAAAGGATGTCCAGTGCAAATTCAACCGTGAAAGAGCAGTCATTGACGTTTGTTTGCTTTACACTCTGCAGATTTAACAAATGAAGTGGTTTTGTTCGGCGAGCCTGGTCACAGAACGCTTCCCTAAGGATTTCAACTTTCATTAGGAAGGACATTTTTTGTACACCAGCATGAATTGTGCAGTGGCGATGCGAGTGTCATCTCTGTAGAGGATCATCCTTCCCAGATAAGCATAATTGGCCTGTGGATAACACAGAGTCACGGGATAGCTGCGGGTATTGTTTTTATTATGAATATGATGGTCTATACCTGCTAAGCGCCTTAAAGCGGTCGCCGTGATAACGGTAGACGTTGTCACTCGCCTTGACCACTTAGCGTAACTGATGAGTCCGAGTCCATGTGTGACGCTGATTGGGAGACCTCATCTATGCATGGTAGTCTAATCTAATGATCAACGATGGCCCCTTATACTCATAACTATACACGTTGTCACTCGTCCCGAATAGTTACTTTAACTACTAGGCCCGCGTCTACGTGCTGCACTGATTATGGGGCCGCACCTATGCACGGTAACATAATCCAAATGGTCAAGGATGATGTTCCATACACATAGCTGTACACGATGCCACTCATCTTCGCTACCTACAGTGAACACCAGGCCAGTATCCATGCCGGCCTATAAAAATGAGGCCTCAACTATGTGTGACAGCCTAATCTGATAGCCTGTCATACTCACTGTTGTACTCAACGTTGCCTTACCTGGCAGCTCATTGCACCTGCTGGCTCCGTATCCGTGTGCAGCGTTGATTAACCGGTAACTTAATCCACCCTAATGTGTCTTAATACACGCCGGACCGGTATTTATGTGAACCGATGGATACGAGGCCTAAACTATGCACACATACCTAATCTAATGGAGAACAACGAACTACATATTCATTACTGCACGCGATATCGCCCACCTTGACTGCTTTTTGAAGTTGCTAGGCCAGTCCCCATATGCGACCCTGCTTAAGCCTGAACTATGCGCAGTGTTCTAATCTAACTGCTAACGATGACTTGTCACACCCGTTTACATCCGCTGCCTCCAGTAAGCATCAGGACAGTTTCTATGGAGGCCGATAAAAACGAGGCTGTAACCATGGTGGATATCCTAATCCAACGGCAAACGACGGCCCGTCTTACTTGTAACTGTTGTCAATATCGCTAAAGAGGCTACTTAGCGTAATTGCTAGGTATGTCTCAATGTGCAACGATGAGTCTATGACCTCAACTATGCCCATTATCCTAGTCTAATGGCCAACGACGACCCGTCAGACACAACTACACTCGATGTCACCTGCCGAAGTTACATATAGTAACTGCCGTGCCGGCGCGTATGCCCGAAGCAGTTTATTATGTCCCAAATATATACAATAGAGGAATCCAACGACCAACGGTGGTCCTTCATATCCATACGTCGTCCGCCGGCTAAAATCCCACGCCTGAAAAATATACAACCACCTTTAACAAATCATGTTTCTACTTATCGGTTGCATCGGTACAACACATAATATGTGGTCAATCCAGTAATCAGTTTTTACTGGACAGGTTTCCTGAAAAAATATATAATCAACTGTGACTCGCACACATCGGCTTCGATATCATTTAAAACATAATTAAAAAATTTGGGGTACTAACTCAACAAGTGCTTAACTAACCCCTTTGTCCAGAATTATCGGTCGGCGTTCACGCTGAATATGGAGACTTACCGTTATAAAGGCAAATAAAACCTCCAAGGGGATCGGAAAATTGCATTCGATCTTGTATAACCTTTGTTCTATAGCTGGAGTTGTGATGCCTCAGTGGCGACTGGTTTTGCAAAGATCGACGCTTGTCTTTAGGCTGCAACAGCTCCATTCTGAGGTAAATGTATCTTACAAACCGTAGCACCATCAGAAATCTCTGATCACAGGTCTCCGCACGATCCAAGCTGCCTTGGTTGCGCACAATCTGGCCAACGAGCTGCCATCATGTTCACATATGTCCACACACATTCGACCGCAGCTAAATATTGATTATCGGTTTTCGAAATCGGGCAGTGTCGCCTTATTGAAGTAGTTAGGAATGGTGACAACTTTTACTGTCTGTTATTTTGGGTGGCATTCCAGCTCACATCAAAGCACTTTCTAGCAAACCTTTTGCCTACATTTTTCGTATTTTGTGTCCCCGATGTAGAATTGGCTGTCGCCTACATTTTTCGTATTTTGTGTCCCCGAATTGGCTGAATTATTGCCTAGTTTGAATGGCAGCAATGAACCACCTCGAACCCTTGATATAGCCAAGAATATCCTAACTGCAATGACAACCGTAAACGGTTCGTCCAAGGTGTTTATGTGCGGGCTGTCCACGAACTCAGGTGCGCCGTCGCAACAACGATACCATAAATAAAGATCCCTTAGCCGATTGCCGACACTTCCAAAGGATCCTCTGTCATGGCTCTATTCTGACTTGACCCAAGCCACCAAGTCTTCACAAAGCACCGAGATTTTTACCTGCGGCGCGGGAGTTCCAGGCCCACTAAGTCACCGGATACCAGATGGACCAGTGGTGCTAGCTAAACTTAGGCGAACTGTTCTCGCCGGTCCAGAAAGTAATCCGACCTCACGAAAACACACGAATAAAGGCCTGTGGACGGCTTTCTAAATTATTCGGCCATTGGCCTGTTGTTCCTTACGACGCGGTAAATAAGAGGCACAATAACTTTAGATAACCTTTACAGGAACTGAAGTGAAATAATTATTGAGAAAAGTGCTTGATCCTGAGTAGCTCACATTCTGACCAATCAGGAAATGCCCTTGTGTGGTCGCTCTGTCGACTCGAGACTCATCCGTCCAGTCGACCTTGTGCACCGCTGCTTGAAGCGGCTTGCTTCTGCTGTAGCGTACGGTGTCTGTCAGTTTGATTTATATGTAAGTATTGGTGATGTACAACCTCGCTTACTGGGCTTTGGCTCATGAGCATTATTTCTGTTTTCCATCTACAGAAATTGTCGTGAACACCTGCCTTCGGAGAATTACGGTCCCCCTGATGCTTCCATAGCGTGCATATTACACTGCTGAAGGTTTAGATCGACGTGACCATTTTCATTGGGAGATGACGTACCAATTGCCTTATCGAGTCTTTTGGGCAACACTTGAAGCCATCTAACTGACTCAGTCGGATTACTGAGCCCTGGACGCCCAACCTAGCCTCGGAGGTTTATGGGTGCACAGGTTTCTTAGGTTCCATCAAGCCCTGTTCCAGATGATCTCCATTCTGCGTCTTAAGAACCGTGGTGTTCGAGTACCTGCTGATGAAAGCCATATCGACCTAGCGTGTGCAGGCAACACTGTACTCGCCCTCGAAGAGTAAAAAACGCACGTTTTCGGATGAACTCACTAAGTTCACCTAACCGCACCTCCAGGACCTATTGGGGTTACATTGAGAAGTGCACAGACACTTTTCACTGCTCGGTTGAATGTGCGAAAGCTCTTGAGCTTGTTTCTACGATATCCTTCATAGCTCTTGCAATTAGTGCGTTGGTGGCTTTTCTGAGAGGTGTAATTCGCCGCAAGACTAACGGAACATCGTTGACTTTCTTGTGGCCATCGGAATGGTTTTGAGATTTCGTGGTTCCCGTGGAATCATGCAGTGTTGAGCTGGATAAATCGAGTGTCTGATCACTGCCGCCTTTCGAGATTTGTCAGGTGTTAGCTACCGGCCGTAAACATCTGAAGCGCCATCCTTGGACCCTGCCTTACCAGGGTCTAGATGCCCGTATCCTGCAACGATTAATGGCCTGTCCAGACAATCAAGCACATTAGGCGATGCTGGTCGTTGCGCCTAGCTTGGAGTGCTTGTAATTTTCGTTGACTACATCAGTATAAGAGACGAGGTTTTTCATAGGTATTTTTTGGTGATCTTGAGGCGCTGGTGACGAATATTGAGTTTACATCTCCGCTATCTAGATTCTTAATGATGTGCACGAAACGAAGGTCACGAGAGGCATAGAATTTGTGGATAGTTCATGTTATGCTATCCTTGGCTCCCACGGTGATCGCATTGAGCGAAGTCATGGTTTTCATTTTCGTCGTACTGACTTCTATGTTCGCCGCCAAATTAGGACGGTGCTTCATCTGATTTCGTCACACTCGCTGAATTATTGGGCGTCAGCGTTTCTTCGAGTTTCTTTGAGTTTCCTCGAACCACCACTGTTATCTTAGTAGATTTTCACTTCCACAGAGGGGCTACGTAACTTGATCACTTGTGAGCCTTCCGTGAGGAATGATCATCTCAGGTCAATTTTTCAGGATCTTTCGTCGACATTACGAAGTTAGAGTCCGAAATTTATATGAGGGAGGCACCTAGCAGTCATGCGAACGGGCCCTGGTCGACACTTTGCATGACGGTTTGCTGGTAAGAATTCTGGAACGAGACTGAGGGATATGCACTTGAGGGCAACCTAGAGCTTTAGTCTTCAGAAACAACAGCGGTTGTTGCCAAGCATTGTGAGGTTATTGTGGTCTTCAGCACTGATTGTCCTCTGGGGGTTGTGGCATTGTTTTCTCCGTAGACATGCAAATACTGCTTATATACACCTGGAAGGAGGCTGAATTGAGTTGCCCAGTGGGTCGCCTCAGTTTGTTAGGAGGATGCATAGGCCCTTGTCTGGCTGCTCCGCTCAAGCATTTCTGCTGTGTCTCTACTGTAAGAACAGTGTCTAAGTTGTAAAGAGACTGTAGCTTCCCACAGTTTGGCGGTTTGCTTACCTCGTACAACCTTGAGCATCACAACTAAACTATTGCCGCGCCTAATCGGCCGTCGCGTGGTATCATCGGCGGGATCACCTTTCTGCATACTTGGGTGGGCGGCTGTAGCATCCTTTCGGCGCCTGGCTGCCATGCCACCCGAAGGAGGCACGAGGGCTGGGACACCACCAGGTTGCTCCAGCCTGGACAGGGGGAGCCAAGATGCAGAGGTCGGTGGGTAAGTGAAAACATGCTGCCACTGACACCTCTGACGCTATCCCGCAATTCCACTTTTAGCCTATCCCACCCAAAGGTTCCAGCACCAGAACTTCAGCTTTATTCACCATATCTCACGTTCAGCTGTAGTTTCTGTATGTCCAATTTAACTACTAGCTCTAAGCCCAGGCGAAAGTGACGGTCCGTGCAGATCTACTGGTTGACAGATTTAAAAGGCCGAACGAATGAAAGAAGTGGAAAATACAAGAAGCGTCTGCAGACGGCTCCACTTAATTCTTTCGACTGGTTTTCGGAATCCTGTTAGTGCATCCATCAAAGACCAGGATAACTATCTGATATCCAACGAAGGCGAACGTTTGGACCATTGAGCACAATTCATTTTGCTACCTGTTATCTCCAATCCGGACATTCAGCCTTTAACAGAAACGTTGACTGTGAATATAGAGCCCCTATCCATCGTCAGAAGTGTCCGATTGCATATTTTATCGTGTCGGATGCCTAAGCATCGTCCACGGAGACGAGTGTTGCTCGTCCGGAATGGCGCAAACTGCGGGGTGGGCAGCGTTTGACTTGACAAAAAGTGTTAAAGAAAGTTTGGGCGTTGTTGTTGGGGTCCGCCTTCCGCGCTGAGCTCCCGTGACTCCCCCTGCGTTTAGAGACTGCAAGAAGTGGCGACTGATAGATACCAGTCGCGTTTGCGCTGTCAGTTTTTCTCCAGATTTTTTGATTCAGCGCTTTAGGGTCTAGGTACTTGCGATAAGCTGCAACGAGGTTATTAACTCATCCACGTTTTCTATTTTCACTTTGAGGCTTTAAGTACGGGTAAACTTTGTGGGTGTATGGCACAGATACATCAGTGTAAACGCCGATGGTGCTTACGCTGATGATGATGAAAGAGAAAAATACTGTCTCTATCGGTGTGGAGTGATTGCAACACTCAAACCGGATATTATCTCAAGGAAGCAGTTTTATTTTGAAAGTGCACCCAAGCTTAATTTGATTTGATTGGTTATAGCTTCTCACAAGCTTGGTTGGCTTGTTCTTTTGCACTTTCCGACCGGGAAAAGGTAAAAACACTAGTCGATTTGCATAGTCAGCTTCTCTCTCTTGGCTGCAGTTCGTGGATCCACGTGTTGCAGCCATACTGTTTATCTTATTGTTACGGTTCGGTCACGCAGCGAGCAAACAATATGATAATGCGGATTGTGGCAATACTCTATCCCCAGCTATGTTGCTTGATACAGACTCCTAGCACGGCGAATAGTAAGAAGACGAGAACCTCGGACACAAACTTTAATAATCCAACAACACACGATCAACAGGCGATGCCCGGAGCTTCCGAACCCAAGTCAGTGGAAAGAATGGTATCCTGTACGTGGTCGGATTTAAATTTCCTTGGAGTATCAATAGGCCATTGATTTTTCATAGTTTGACCTTGAAGATGCCAGGAGTTCGCTAGCACACATAAAAACAGCGTTTTCTGGGGGATATTGATATCCCCAACAAATGCTGACGGGAAGCGAATTGGTAACCGGGTACGCACGGTAGCATAATCAGAGTCAAGTTGCGTACCCAGGTAACTGATACCCACATGGTCCAATTGTGCCCTTAACCGTCTTGCGGTTGAGGCCCTCAAGCAACTCGATCTGAGTGTTTGCTCTGGAAGTTCGTACTGGCTGGGAACAGACAATGATGTGCACACAACTAAACCACTCGCTCAACGCTATCCATGCGCTGAGCATTGACTTCAAATATACCCCTTAGTTGTGCTTCTCTCGGGCTTAGTCGTCCACATTGGGCATTCATATCATGCACCCATGTCAACGGAAGAAGGCATGAGATCTGGGATACTGCCAGGTTGCTCAAACCAAGATAGCCAGAGTTCGGATTCGGACCTCGGACCTTCCGGTCAGTAAGTTCGCGCTCTAACCGCTGAGCTATCTCGTCCATCTATAATATGCAGACGACATGCTTCTAGTCTTCGAAGAGCAGAAGGCGCAGACGCCTTTGGATAAACTAATCAAAGTCCTCCGCCCCTTAAATATGCACTTTGCATGTGTGTAAGGTCATGCTACTGGACGTGCAATCAGTAAACACACCACTTACAATCCAGGTACAGGCACTAGGGATTATGGAAACAGGAGCAGTTAAGATACTGATGTTGGATTCGAACCACGGACCTTCCGGTCCGTAAGCTGGCGCCTTTACCACTGAGCTATCTCGAGCCCATCATCATCATCATTATCAAAAACAGCAATATCAATGTTGACGCTGCTGCTTCACTGCCGTACGACCACAAGGTTCGTCTAATTATATTTAAAACCCTAGATTCAAAAGAAGAGAAAAAGAGTTGATGAGGGAGGGGACCTAGTGCTGGCCTATGTCACGCATTCTGAGGTGCGTGCACCTCCGAACGCTCAATCAGACAATCTAAAGAATCTGACAACACAAAGGCCACTGACATCGATTAACCACCATTCCTTGCAGCGTCTCCAGACAAACACAAATGGGGTCACGGGGACCCCATCATTGAAGGAGTACAACACCCAAACTCTTCGTGCTCTCTTTCACGTCTTTCTGACAAGTCCTGCGCTGTCCACCTCGTGGTCTGCTTCATCTTCCGTTAACGATCCGAGTTTGAACCGTTCGCATTCTCGGTTCACGATGCCAGAATATGTGAGGAAGTCGTCTGCATCACTCTTCACTAGCTTCATGCATCGATAACGGATGTTGAAAAGTGACGTTTGCTCACCGAATATTTGTGAAAGCGTGTTGACCGTTTCATCAAAAGTGAAATCGCGCGGGTTTTTTGGCAGAATATAGTTAGCGTACTTATCATGCTCTGCGGGTCCAAGTTTGCGGAGCAGGAGGCGAACCTTCCAACTATCATCTTGAAGTGAAAAATCGACCCTGAACAGGTCTTCATAGCGACGAAACCAAGCATCAAACGTTATGCCAGCTGAGGGTTCATAGCAAAATTCGTTGATACTGCCAGCGATTCCATCAACCGACTGTGGGACACTCGACGCCGCCGGTGAAGCCAAAGATGTAGTTGATAGTCGCTCCGTAAGTACTTTGATGAGTTGCAGTTGTTGCTCAAACATTACTTTGAGTTGTTCTGCCTCCATCTTGCGTCGCCAAATATGTTACGGTTCGGTCACGCAGCGAGCAAACAATATGATAATGCGGATTGTGGCAATACTCTATCCCCAGCTATGTTGCTTGATACAGACTCCTAGCACGGCGAATAGTAAGAAGACGAGAACCTCGGACACAAACTTTAATAATCCAACTCTTGACTTGAATCATGTGGATAATTTTTACCACGTCAACCATAATTGATTCCACAAACGTGCTGTTTCCCCGTTTTTTAGCCTTCGTGTAATGTAACCTCGGACACAAACTTTAATAATCCAACACTTATCTTGAATCATGTGGATAATTTTTACCACGTCAACCATAATTGATTCCACAAACGTGCTGTTTCCCCGTTTTTTAGCCTTCACCGAGTGTAATGTAAGCCAGCTTCTGGCTGAGCAGGACCCTCGGACCCATTATGAGGTGAGTTTGCTTCGTATGGTTTTTGGAATTATGGGGCGTGATTATTCGACATTTTAAATGGCTCGTTCTCATTAGGCTGAACTACAAGGAGCTTGGCGAAGTATCGCTGCAGTGGAACTCCACATTTGAGGGCATCCTCTTGTGCAGACAGAAGATCGACTCACGCCGGAGACGTGGTGTCGGTTAGTTTAAGTTTTCCATGTGATTCTTCGTTCCGATCAGTTTTCTCAGAACACTGGTGTCGCTTGAAGGGAAACATATTGGTACTATGTCGCTCACCTGACAGAAAAAGTACTGAAGTCGAGGGAGTGATTCTACTGGAACGATTTACTGTAGCGCCAGCCAAAGAAGAAGATATCCCCCACGCATTTCGAATTGGTATGCCCTAATATTATGATTTTACTGTTAGAATTTGACGCAGGGGATCCGGCCGTTGTATTCATAGCGAGGTCGGAAACCGAGGCAGAAATTTGGTGTCAACATTTGGTTGCAGCACAATTAGCACCAACTTTACAACGAATCGGCCTCATCCGGGATGAACTTCGTAATTCAACTGGACGTGATCCGTTGGATTCGGGGCCCACCACCATTCATAAAGTCGAAAAGCCTTCCGTAACCGACGAAGGTATTTTCCTCGCCGTGTCCAAACATAATCTTTTAACTTTAGTTTTAGGTTCGTCTGATTTAAAAGGCATTGAAATCAGCCTAAGTAAGTGACTTTATCTAGTTGAACTAAATTGTAATGGTTACGTGTCAGTCGAGCGATGATCTTGTACGTTGCTACTGTCATTGATAGTGTTAAGAGATTGTTAAGCAATCTGCCAAGTAGTTAGTCCAGCCGCGGAAAACGTCTGTCTCGGACTGCATTTCTGGTACTGTTCCGATTTTCATTTTTCCACTTTTTGGGGATAGATTCGCGCGATGTTTCCACTAGAATTTCCGTCCGCCTGTTCCCGTGATATCTGTAGACCTAGCCGTTAGCGGCCATATCTAATCACTTTGTTCTCTGCATTCTACCGAACTCTTGGTTTTGAGCTCACCTGTTACAACTCTTTCATTATTTTCATCTCTGTACTACCTCATACTTAGTGTGTGACTATCTTGTCGTCTGAATCCCCGTAGGCTGCAGGGATCTCGCATGGGAGCCAGAAAGCACTCCGAATGTACACATTATTCTTTCCTTGTGTACACCACCGGATTCTGGATGGAAGCGTGTTGGCACCACTGAAGTTGTAGAGGTGAGCACTCCACCTTTCTACATTTGTGAATTGTCTCTCGTTTTTGGCTTTGTAACCCAGACTCAAACCATAAGTACATCAAAATATGCAGAAGCATCCGGCGTAGGCCAGGTAACACTGTACAACGTGTAACTATTGAAGCTACCTTTGATCAATTGTAGGACACAAGACGGGACAGAAGGAGACAGTTTTGAGGCCATTGAAATGAGCAACCGGTGGGTCTGATTGTCGGTCAGTTGGGATTGGGATGGCGTACTGGACAAGAAGATACTTGGTTCAGGTTTAGCTCTTCTGTTTTTTTCTACGCCTGGACGACCCAGAAGTTCCTCAGTTATCATATTTCCTCCTGATTGCATGGTAGCCATGCAACCAAAAATTTCCATTTGAAAGTTTTGATTCCGCTACTTTTCAGGTCACGTGAAAAAAGTTGTGCAGCCGAACCCCATAGCGTGTGCGAAGAGCCGCACCACCCATGAGTCACAGCCAGGGCAGCTTTGTGTAACCATTTGGGTTAGAGTACTCCCACTGATGTACAGAATCGCTCCGTTACTTGACATACCGATAATATCGTCGACTGGTGATGAAACCCTTGTAACTAAGCTGTCCAGCTCATGGAACTAATTAGCGGTTAGTTGGGTATTTGTCCCATTAATATGGGTTTCTGAATAATACACCTATACGAAAGCACTACCCATGCGCACCATTATCCGTCTTATGCAGCCATATAATTTGAAAACCAGAGTAGACAATCTAACATATCTCCAAATACGCTGTTTACAAAGGCGGAACAATTCAGGTTTGCAAGTTACCTACCACTCTTATCGTTTTGTGTGTATTGTTCCTCAATGTCGAGCAGCGTTTAGGTAGTGATTTTTTTGGTGGACAGTCACTCCGCTTTTAGAGGGAGGCTGAAGAATGAATACATTTTACTCGATGAGGATTGGGAACGGGTGTGCTTTGAATAATAAGTGCCCGCATGGATAAAATAAAGACCGTCACACAACCCCCATGGGCGCCAATGTGAGACTACTGGTGGTTAACCTCCGCATTACTTCTATAAACTTATCTATTCCGTTCAAAAGATTCTGAATGTGACGAGATAATTTCATTTGTAAATTACAATAATGCTACTGAGGCATTCCTTGGTGAGCGAATATGTCAAGAAGCACAGACCGGTCAGTTTAGTCAATTATGCCTTGGAAAGCCAGGAATACTAAAATTGTCGGTCGTTTGTACGTATGACGTTGTTCTACCACCGGACAGGGTGAAGATTTGGTCACTGTAACTCCTACCAAGCCGGAATTCCGCCTGCTACTCTCAAGGCAGTGTTTCGCGAGTCATCACAAGGCGACGAAGCACCAGTGAGCCAGCATTCTCGTTACAGCCAGGGACATCTGATCCCTTTGTGTTTACTACATTCAATACGAGACCCTTTTTTGAAAATGGGCACTATCACCGACTCTCCCCAGTTGTCTGGGACAGACTCCTTTTCCTAAATGCCAGAAAACAGATCAGAAAAGACGTTACTGAGGACTTCACTCCCATCTTTAGACAACGCCAGCGTGTCATACAGCTGGGGAAATATGACTGGAATATATACTTCTATAAGGTTCTGGCAGTGCTGATTTCCACGGTGATCTTCGCATGGCTCGTTTGTATAGAGTCACCGCAGAATCTAATGTAAAACCGGTTTCGGTGAGAATTTTGCTGCAGTCCGGTGGACCGATTGTTTACTTGGGGGTGAGTGCACCTCACAATGGTTGGGCTCCCATAGCAATAGCATCGTCTCCTTTCGTCATAGCGATCCCTTGCATCGCATGAATTTTATGGGACAAATGAAACACTAATCACCAGTGCCAGTTTTCTGCTGTCTTGGTGATAACATCCTGACTTTAGGGTACGATTGGACTACAGTCATCACGCTGTCCTTAAAGATACGAAGAATTTAATTGCCTTACTATACCTCTGCTTCTCTCCACTTTTTTTCAAACCATATTCTCTCTCTTGATTTTTAGAAATCCTCCAGTCCCACCTTCATGAAAACCATTTACCTCCGTTCGGAACCTTTGAATGAAAAGAGTCGTCTGCAGTTGGAATTAGTGGATTTGCGTGATATGAAATCTGAGCTGGTAAGCCCCGTCTGGCTTAATTGTGCAGAAATTCACTTGGTGGTGATACTTCTCTGTCTTATTCAAATACACATTTCGACCTGACCAGATGCAATCGGGCCCATTCAAGAGAAAAAATTTCTCCCTATCTGGGGCTGGACATTTACATCCGTTATTCTTGTAGGTATGTCACCGTAAAAATGTTCACTACTCGTTATAAGGTGAACCGGTAGTATTGCTCTCACTAGAACTTAATTCGGAACCCTGGTCTAAGGGACTGTAGGTTCTTCTAGTTTCACGAGGCTTGGTAAATGATTTGCTTCAGTGTGAACAGTTTGTGGTAAACTTTGTTCCTTGAGAACAACCCCAAAGTGATGATGACGAGCTGGAAAATTTCCAGTCGACCTTAGTCAGTCGTTGTGATCAGAAATCGCCCAGCTAGGGAGAGTTCCCTAGCTACGGAAGTACGAAGACATTGTTTCTATCCCCTCATGACATGGGCTCTGGCATCCTTATTCAAAACAGGTCGGGTTATATCGATAAGCTGTGCGCATTGTTCGCGGATATTAAAAAGCTTGCTAAGGTGCCTGGAGTGAGAGACAAAAACGGTATACACTGGATGTCAAATTACCACCTAGTCTGCGTTCAATTCGGAATGATGGAATAATCAGTTTTAGTTTCTTCGATACAGCTACACCAGTGGTTTCCACACTCAGGTCTCTATGGAATTCTCGAATAAACAAATGAATATGGCATCACCATTCCACCGATTTTGTCCATGACAGGCTCATTCTACCTCTCGGTGGTGAAATGGTTCGTGGACGTTTTTGAACCTGTCAGGTAATGCCTCTTCAAGCATATTTCAAGTGACTGCTCTGAATTTCTTGACAAAGTTGGGGATTTTAATGTTGAAGATAAGGTGTCTTCAGGTGATGTTGGCTCACTTTTTTACTGATGTCCTTTACTTGAAACCGCTTACTTCCTTCATTATTTTATTATGGTGTACCTGTAGACTTGGTGCATCTGCAGCGTATTCTCAGTGGTGATCTCAATAAACAAAGAGATGGTATGAACTGGGATTACCACTTGGTCTCTTCTGGGCCGGTGTTTCCATGTCTAGGGATGAACGCAACCAACCACAGTATTGCATCAATGATTCATGCCATTATCACCGCTACGTAGGTTTTTTCTGTGGGGCCGATGATGACCATGACCCTGAGAGGTTGGCTGGAAGATTTAATAGTGCCCATCGTTCACTGTAGAGAATAAAGAAAGTAAATAATTCCTCTTCATTGATGTGATCCCAAGTCGCTTACTGGGCTACCGAGGCGCACACTACGCAGAAAGATTTTAGCTGGACAGTTCGCCAGTTCGTCAGTTTGATCTCTTTTAAATAGAAATGGAATCCAGTTATGTGCCCGGCGTCGAAAAATATAGTAGTATTTTGAAGCAACACTTTGCAAAGGAAATTAGACCTTATGCGTAGCCCACTCCGAGACGATGGTTTCCCGCAGCAGAATCTAACCAAAAACTGCAGAGCTTTTCAACAGTGGAGGAGAATATCTTGTCTCTCAATGTGCCGTTCTAACGTGAGATACTAATGAGATGGATTAACGGTGTCAAATTGCCCATGTGAAGTATTTTTTAAAATCTGTCCAAAATTTCCGCCCAATAACAGGGGCAAGCCACTTGTGTTGGCCTCATCCATGGTTGTTCACTACTTCGGGGGCGTCTGTGACGCTTCCTATCAGTTTGCTACTCTTATCCGTGAACATTGTCTACAACAGATAACAGCACAGGATCACCAAGAAGCGCGTTGTTGCTCATGTGATTGACTATAGGGTAGATGTGAACACTACTTTCAAAGTCATACGTAATGTCGCTCACCACTGACTCGAGTCTATACGCACATGTACCCTAGAAACAGCTGAATCAATTTTTTTAGGCTGTGGACACTGTCTTGACAAACAGACAAGGCTAATCAAGACTATCCTGCTACACTGGTATACATGTTCAGGATAGGTCTAATGAACTCCCAGATCAAACAGCAATTTGTATGCGCCCATGTACAAAGGTATATAAATGACTGAGTGACTTTCCTCTTCTCCTTACTTTGCACTCATTTTCTGTGTGCGTTTTTCCGTTTTTATAAAAATACGATATGTACTAGCCACTTAGTGTCAACCTGAAAACAGTTGTTAGCCTACTGCGTGTCGTTATCAATGAAGGTATGGCTAATTTAGGACACTGAAAACTTATTCCTGAATGTTTGGGGCAGGTAGTGCTAGGGAATACATATATACGCTCCACATTGTCACCTATACGAGAAAAAAAAACGGCGCATTTGGGTGGGTCAACTGGCAAGTTGGTTCTGGCTGAGAAGCGTTCACAGTACCTGTCCTAACGGTCGTAAACTATAAATTTTCAATTCAACCAACTGAACGAGGATGCAGAAAATCCAGGAGAACATAGTTTGTGTAATAGGAATCGTTTATCTGTAGAGGAAACGCTGGAAGGAAAAAGCATCTATCTGGAGATTACGCAAAGAGCGGAATTACAACGGTTTTCAACAGGACTGTAGTCGAAACGTTCGAATAATACTTTCCGCCTTATTTTGGAATGAGTTAATTACAAAAGTCCTCGGAATCTTGGGTGTGGAGAAACTGGGCATAATGGTTAAATGGGTAACTATGTTGCCGGGGCTTGAAGCGTTGTTAACTGACGAAATCTATGCAACCACATCGGCTTCTTTTGAAAAGTGTATTCTCAGTGGGAATCGGCTGTTTTAATGATGCACTGAAAGTGGGTAGAAACTCTGCTTTTGGGGCATTCGAATATAGGCAATGAGCGTTCCTGTCCGATCTTCTACCACGACCAAAGCAGCCGGTGCAGCTCTACACATCTTCAAATGGATCCGATCTCATCATTTTGGACACGAAAGCCGACTTTACTTTGCCGTTGTGTCTTTGTGTTCAGTCCATGCACATTTGCAGGCGTGGGAAGAATATCTGTTTCTGATGGGAATTATCGGGATTTTCAACACTTGGCAGATACGTTTGCCTCAAACTGAGTATGGAGTCATGAATGAGACAGACTTTGCCGGTGATGTTTAGTATTTTCATTTTTATAGCATTTTTATATTGAGAAAAAGTCGGGGATACAGAGTGTGAATCAGCTTCTGCTCAGAAAATTCCCTGGCTTGAGTCCACCTCCGATATATCACTTCTATAGAAGCAGTATCTTGTCTGAGGCACAATACCGCTGTTAGCTTATTCGATATGAGTTCCTCACCATATTGTACTTCAGGCAGATACCGCTACCTTTCTCCGACTTACTTAGTCAGCCCAGCACACGTGACCAAGTATTTTTCCTTCGCGAACCGGAAGAAAATAATTACCGCGAACACTTCTTCAGCTTTCAAATGGTTCTTGTCACCGATAGTTACGATTTAGTTCGAATGTTTTCCTCATTCGTTATGTTCTTTTTCTTTCATTTACTTATTGATACTAGGGCATACGACTTGGCGTTGTCGTTACAACAGTCAGTCGTATTACTGAAGGTGAGGCGTTAGAGCTGTCCGTTTGCGATGCGTCGACTGGATTGGCTTTGAAATCACCTCTAAATGGCAAAACTCCGAAGGTGATCATTCAAGCCCGAAGGTGCCATCAACCTTCGGATGCAACAACTCAGGTGGGTTGCACTTTTTTTAACCTGGTATCTCTCTTTTTCAGTCCGAGTGCAGTATAACGACCTTGAGCACGGTGTGCGACAATCTTTTGTCCAAGCGGTATTTGTTTCCACATACTTTGGGAGAACGGATGCATGTTGTGGAATTTATGGGTGAACCGAGGCTGTGTTTTGAGTTCCCAGTGGAGTACCTGTGAGTCGACTTTTTTTGTTTGGCTTTCGCTTGCCCCTATTAGTTCTATCTCTTAGTCCGTTTTCTGCTGTACTTTTCCAAGTGCTCTCAGGGATTTTTACCAAACTTTCTTGTCTGTTCTAGAAAGGCGCTGATACCCAGAGAACACCTCTTATACGACTCTTTATCAAGGATCGGCTCGGTAGGTGTCCAAAAAGTTAATTAATTAGCATGTTTTAGTGAAATTTAAATAACCCCATTTCGCCGTGTTTCCCTCTACGCTGGGTGAACTCGTTTTCTATTCATCTTTCAGTCAGATCCACGTCTTGAAAGCTTTCGAAAAGAGCGGCTTATCACGATGAAACAGACGCTGGGGCAGTATGAAGCCGCTCTACGTCATTTGGTTGATTGTTCAGGTAAGTCAACCTCTATATGGCTAAATGAGCGGGGTTTTGGATATATATATATATATA
>NW_008751831.1:525899-553315 GCF_000715545.1 Opisthorchis viverrini
TATCGATCGATCAACCCAGTAATCTGCACACCATCTCTGGATGAATTTTTGTGTCGCCAACTGATTGCTAAGCCTTTCGAACTTCACCTCACTAATAACTGATTTTCCTACTTCCTAGTAAGCACTGTTGTGTGGCATCAAAATAATCTAACGGGGAGAAAGCAACCATACAACTGTTTTAAAAAAGTTTTGAAATAAATCTGTAGGACAAACGCTTGTGGTGGACCAACCGCCCCCGATGAGGTCGTGTGCGAATCAGTTTATGGATGCAGCGCTTCGTATAGGAGAGTTAGACCTGGCAATCGGTCCTGTTTGTCTTATCTGCCGTGGGATACACCACTTAATTTCGATTGCGCCATAGTGTGGGCGCATCTGACAATTCGCCTTCGCAAATCCATCATTTGAAAACTATCATAGCTCAGGCATTCCGTGGAGTGAACCAACACAGTGCTATTAAGGAGCGAGTGAATGAAGAATGGCGAAATGGGAAGGGATTTCTTCTAGTGGCGTTCAGGGCTATCTGCTTAATCTCTCCGATATGATCAAATAAACACTGGATGTAGTTTATATCGCTAGTCGGGATCGATGCTAGGAAATCCATGCCTGGAGGTAATGACTGCGATGGCCCATATCAATGCCTGAAACGCCAAACAGCGGAGCAGTGCAGTATTGTATTAAGTCCTTTGACGGTCACCCAGGAGGCATATATTTTGGTAAACCTGCCGCACCCAAAGGACACCGAGTTCCATTACTCTTTTGAAGGTATCTTGCGATGCATTCAGAACGCCATATCTTCTGAGGAATGTTAACGGTAAACTTGATTTGCTTGAGTTAAGGTGGGATTCATATAGAAAATCATGGGCCTTGGTCGCACCAAGCAAATAAATTACAAATAAATATCTAAATCGTTTTGAGGCGAGACACACGAACCGTTGGATTTTATTTGCTCAACATGAATGCTGCGCCGTTTTGCGGAGAAAACTACTTTCAGCGACATTTTCGTATGTTGTTGATTCCTGAACCTCCCAGTTCAGACCTGTTCTCCATAAATATCATTTTTGGCCGTTTTGTTAACTTCACTTGTTTCGGTTGTGCCGAGGACTGAGCAAACGCTGCACTAGCGGACAGAGGTTTTCTCGTGATCCTTCAATGCATTTCAGTTTTTACTTTGTCTACTGTATTTTTGTTAAGTAGTGTAGCCACTTCGTTCTGTTTGGTTCCTATACATTTCGAATTTCCTTGTTCGCCCCTGCAGGCACCAAATTCAAACCCTGCTGGGAAAGAGCCAATGCCCGTTACGACTTTGTACCTACAAATCTGCATGTGAACCAGGTAGCTCTCACGGATGTTGATGGACAGATTGGTAAGTAATATTATTCTCTGGCCTTTTTTCGTCACTATGGTTCTCCAACACCCTGTTTTTAATCGTGCTTTTCATTTACTGCACTGGGGTCGCATGAAGGCCTCGGGTTGATTCGGCAGTCGCTCACTAATAATTAAAGTGCTTAGATGTGATAACTTTAAAGTGTGCCTGTCTCCTTGCCCGGATGCATCTGGTCCAACATTAACTCATATTCCGCTTGTCATTTTGGGATCCAGGTGGGTTGTCACTACCCAAACGTGTGCCGTAATGCATTCAAACACTTTCAGTTTCGCCCCGGGCGCATTTATACTGGTCCAGACAACATCTTCATGAACGAGACGACTCTACAAATCACGGCACCATTCTTGAAAAGCGTGAAAGGACTATTGAAGAGATGTTAGCTTTTCTACTTTATTCTGCGGTCCAGTTAAAAGACATGCTCATTGCATGGCATATGTGGTTTAAAAGAACAGCCCATGAAGACATTTAGAGGGAAGAAGGGAGGTCAAAGGTTAGTGCTGAGGCAAGCAGAGTCCCAAATTACTGAGGCGGTTGGCTTTTTACCTTATGTATGCGAATTTATTGAATGCTCGTGTTGCTGTATAGTTATTGGCACTTCTAAAAATACCTCGTAGGATCACCGAGTGCTATTTTGGTTTGTGAAGTTCTTGTTTTCTATCGTCACGAGTTCCTTCTGAACTCACCTGGGGGCGGTTGCGCTGAGATTTCTCCATGGTTCGTTTCACCTGAGCACTTTGAGGGCGCTGTAATTTGTTACAGTGATAACGTGGACTCAGATCCTTGTTTCATACGGTTTGCATGACGGTCATGTACCTAAAGGATACCAGATACAATTAATTGAATTTTTTTAGTTATATTCTCTTGGATTGCTCCGAAATTTTTTCGTCAGCACTGAAGTCCTTTATTGCTTCTCGGGTCATTTGTAATTATTGGTGGGATTTGACGTTGTTGGTGTGTGGCTCAGGGTCTTTCGGTTCGCACGGAACTTCCTGGTAACATCAAGCAAAATTCGAACAATTTGAATAGTCAGAAGTGCATCTAGAAATAATGGTACCTTTCATAGGTGTTTCAAAAATCCAGAAGGAATCTTTTTCAGACACACTGTTGGATGGTTATAGAATTATCAGTTCTAGGATTGTCCACGCGGCATTTCACCGATATGGTAATCTGTACATCTCGCTCTCTGCGTTGTAAGGGAAAAAGAAACGAGTTTTCACTAGTCACCGAGGTATCAGTTTATCAGACTAACAGATGAGTGGTCGTCTGACCCCAGCCAATGTTCAGGTTCCTTTAATTGGTGGCGCGGTAACAAGTTGTAATCAGTAGTCCTGTTTTGTATCCAGTACATTTTGATTGACATTGATAATCAACATGATAAACAAGAGATTCAACTGGGTGAGTCTCCCGCCGAAACCAAATTGAGTGTATTTGTCGAAATCTGTGCAGTTTGGGTTCAATTAGGACATAAGGTCAAAGGAAGCTCGCGGACCTTTCTGACGGGCCTCAAGGAATGTGAAACCGGTGGTTGGCTGTCGAAGAATTTTCAACACTCTTCTGAGTAGTGTATTAAAGCTAACAATGTATTAAAGCTAACAGATTGTCATCAACTCGCCACTACGAATCATGTGTATGTGTAAAAAGGGGAGACACCCACATCAGGTAGCAGAGTAATGCACTAGAGGAAAAAGCAACCGCTCGGCAGTGTACATGGGCGAATGCCCACCGCTCTTATGTCCCCATTTATGTTTGATCCCGATTTGAACGTTAGAAGGTTGGAGATTAAGTCTGCCCCCACATCTTATGCATCCTTTTGGCTGGATTTGGTTGTATTCATCATATATCGGGTTCCTTTTAACCACAAATTAATGTTACTCGCCAGTACTCACTGCGTACGACCGTGTCTCTCTCTCTATTCTGGTCAGTTTTGTTACTAACGGACTGAATGCATTTCCTTAAGGTAGTGTTCGTGTGATCTATTTTTGGATGTATTTTAAAGCTACTGCTCTCCACCAATCCTAATATTGCACACTTCCCAGTCGGTCCCTCCACGTGATGTTTGTCTGTAGTTTTTCGTTTCTTTGTGTTTACTGAGTTCGAATATAATGTCCCACTCAAACGGAGCTCACTGCATAATGTCTTTTTCTGCTTCGCTGCTCAAGTGTGTATAGTGGAAATTCTGGAACTATCATGATATATCCTCCTGATATACCTCCTGATTTCTTATTTAGTCATTCGTGGCTTCTATCAGTCTATCATGAAGTTAAAAAATTCAAATTCACGTGACCATCAACCATTATTTTCTGCTAATGATAGCAAATCAGTACATCAGAACAGTCTTATACTACTTTGCTCAATAAGTAGGCCGTTGTGGTTATGTGGAATAGTGGTGTATGTGGAATAGTATCTCCAATTTTGGTTGTTTTTCTCGAAGATGTCTCCAGTTGACCAGGTTAAACAACTGTAAACCTGAAACCAAACATTCCATTATTACTACAATTCATCAGTTGACAACACAGTTTATTTTTAGTAAAGACACTTATCGTCCACTTAATGGAGGGTTTAGTAATTGCAACTACAAGTACAATTTTCTCCTCTTCACTTAATTTTGTCGAAAGCCGTTTTCACTTCTAGAACAGAATCTCGGCCCTTACCGATACCCATCCTTATTCCGTTCTGCTCTCTTATATGACCTTTGTATGCGATTGGTCAATCGCCGGCGACTAAAGCTAGCTGTCCAACTGTTTCTCTCTTTTCCACCCTCAAGTCTGCTCATCGTTCCTATATTTTGAGAGTGATTGTTTTGCTGCTCTTATTTTATATGTTAGAGGTACTTCCTTGGATGTACAATGCTTCTGATGACTCGACTTTTTTCATTCTTTTGAAGGATTTCGCTTCTCGGAAGTCTGCTCCGAGCGAACCAAATGTGGCCCCGGTAGTCCAGTAGTTGGGGCTATATAGTGCTATTGTTTTCGCCCATCCGTTGTTCATGTGAACCTTTTTCCGCACTTTCATTTGCTTTCACTTTCAGTGACTTTTCACAACATTACCTCTGTTGGAGCCTTCACAACATGTTCCAGAGCTTATAAAGCCGGTGGCCTATTCAGGCAGGCGGCCGACACAGCTCATCTACCATCTACGTATCCACCACTGCGACTCTCTGCGTCCCAAGTGGCGCTGGAGTCACCGATAGCATCTGCCGCCTGCCTGTTGGAAACCTCTGGAGTGGGAAGAGCCAACGCACTTCTATATCGTGGTGCCGGAGCGTTGGCTGTTCTTCGCAGTGATCTGTTGGGACTCGTACAACGATTGAGTGCTCGAGATCAGGCCGAGCCTTTGGCAGAAAAGTTACGAAAAATGGTAACTATCAATACCCAATATCATAAATTTGTTTTGTGCGTGCGCTCTCATGATCTAGCATACACACATACGACGTATATTACCTGGGAATATCTCCCGAAACACTGCTCCTTCAACACTTGTTTGTGGTTTCTGTAGCCTCCTGTGTTTTTCTCGCGTGATATCTCGTGTTGATTCACTATCTGATTCCAACCAGTTTCGTTCTCTGATTGTGGACAGTGATTGTTTCTGCTTCCTAGAGACCATTAGAGAATACAGTTTAGCAGAAGTCTTCAATTTCGAAAGAGACTTGTTGAAAAGGTCACTTACTGGACCACACCTAACCTACTCGCTTGACTGTACACAGTAGGTTTTCCGGTTTGTCGCATCTGCCACCGGACTCCGTGGTACTTTTGACTTGGCACCACGTATAGCGATATGAAAGCCTTCTCAAAGCTTGTGCACACCTTGTGCATTGTGTCAACGCTTATTTGTGTAGTTTATCGACTGTACGCCAGAAATAGGTAAGTACGCGAAACACATGGCGGGATATCAGTTTAGCCAATGGGATAACGGACTTGACTGGCCTAACCGTAAATGGGGTTGTATCGAGCCCAAATTCAATGTATCGGCTATGATTGGTTCACATAGGCTTTATCCTCTTTCTCATCCAATCTTGTAAGTTCAATCCAGAAGGACCGGCCGAATGACATTGCCTGCAGTAAAACTGAGTTGATGCGGTGGCGCGAAATGGAAGATCACCAGCTTGTATCCCCAAGTGGTTCAGTATCAGTAGACTGCGTGATTGAGTGAAACAGAGAAGTTCATAGCTATTGTGCATCTAATTTAACGCCTTCAACATGGCTAAGGATATCAAAACTCGAGATGGTTCAGTGATTAACTTAATGCTTGGAAGGTGTGCAGTTTGATATCCCGACCGCTCCGGTATATGCTTGGGCAACTTGGCATTATCTCAATCCACACGCTTCATTTGAGTGGCATAGCAGCTAGATACCGAAAAGCTGAACGATTGTTTTCATTGATTAAGGGGATCAGACTATTATTGGTTCTCCATACGCACCCGCAGCAACTCCAGTGGTTCAAGAAGGTATACAATAGATTGCTCCGAAACTGAGGCGATGATGCTGTACACTCATCAAACGGCTAGATGTAGTGCACAACTCATACGGTTGGTGAAAAATCTTCGACAGCCCACGATAGGTTTCGCTCTTCTTGGAGCTCAGTAATTAGGTGCTGTTCCCGAGTTTCCGCCAACCGTATGTTCTTCTCGAACCCAAATTTCACGAAATTTGACCTATACACTCATCTGCGTAAGAATTTGGTTTTGACGGGAGACTTGCCTGAAACCCAGATGGTGAGCCCCAAGAAGGGCGATATTGGTCATAGGCTATCGAGGAGTTTTTAGCAACCTTAGGAGTGATGTATTAGCCCATACATACAGTAAATCGTGATATCTCGAATATCGTACCGGTGCAGCACATTCAGTTGAGTAAAACGTCATACATGAGAGTATCAAACGGTTATTTTATTTTCCAATCTAAATTGCGCTTAAGCTTCCATTTTTCGGGGTATCCGTCTGTGCTATTCACCAAATGGCATCAGCAGCATTGTTTATCATTCGCAAGCTCGTTATGACGAAGTGGCACGTTCCTGATGACTGCTGTTTACATCAACCAACGTTAGAATAGTACTGTAAATAGTACTGGTCTTTGAGGCGGGTATTTTAATTGAAATGCGTATGAATTCCGGTGCGAATCCTGTCAACCCGCCTCACTCAGATATTACCAGTTGTCTCTGCTTGAGTAGTGTGTGTATATCTGGGCATAAAAGCGTTGGTTCCATATCTTTCTCAACCTCTGTCCTCAGAAACTTCCTTTAGAGTCGAACATGTATACCTAATGAATGTACAATTTGTCTTCTGTCATGAAACCTTCCCATCTGCTTTCCCTCTGTTTTTTTTCTCCCAATGCATTTATCCTCCGCCTTTTCGGTTTTCACCCACGTGTTGTTGTTGTACACACATCCGTATTCTGGTCCGAAGAAAGCCGGCAACGATGAATAGGGAAAGTTCCTTGTTTCGATTTGTCCTGTCAGAGACCGTTTTGGGAACACTTCTGAAATGATCTAATATATTTAGGTTTAATCCCCCTATCTTAACAACCCTTCCACACAGTGTACAGTTTTTCTGTTCTCTACGGGTTGGTTGATGTAAATGGGAACACTGTTCATTGTTTGGCTGTCCGAAAATAATTGTGACATCGTTTGTTCAGATTTTAGGTTGTCATGTTATGTCATCTGGTCCTCTTTTCAAACCGAAGAGCGATATAACTGTATCCCATAGTTACCTCGATGGCTTATCACATCGTTTGTGAAAGCTACAACGTTAGTTTTAACCCAGTGGTATGTGAGAACTTGGTACGCTTTCGTCAATATACTACTAATCCTGCGGATTGCATTGCTCTCGAAATACTCATAATTCAGATTTCTTCAATTCATTGGAAACGAGTTATACTCAAAGTCCACGCGAGCCTCCTGCGCTCGTCAGACCAGGGGCTTTTAAGCAGCCGCTGAGCTGCACAAAGGTACGTTTCGTGGTCCAACGACAGAGAGAATCCACCATCTATGAATTTTAGCACTTTTATTGCTGTGATCAGATGTAGGTGTAGGAGGTGATACAGAGCGTATGGTGACAGCACCGCGTTACGGGACAATAACACAATCAACCACTATCCGTCCGGCATCGGTTCAAAGTTTGCAAACCAACCTCCGGATTATTTCAGTGTGGACGATTGAACGTGAACGCAGGCCAACTCAAGTTTCGTTATTAGTCATCAATGCAGGGAGCATTCGTCCTCGGCTTCATCATCCTCATCATCGTAGAGTGCGGCACCAACGCCGTTCACCATTTGGCCACAAAATTTTGCAAGCCTGAAAAGAGTGACCGGTAGGGGACTTGGTTCTAGCCCACCACGATCATTCAGAGCTGTTTCCGCCTCTAACTGCTCACCGCGACGGTTAAGTACCGCTATGTTTTACTAGTGTATTGCTTTCAGGGGTTGTGATGATGCTCACTGAGACAGCCGAGACTGCACGAACGCCGCTAAAGTGGTTGGCTGCCGATTTTAAGGAACGTTCTTTTTTTTTTTTATCTTGAAACTGCTTTTGATATTGGAGAATCTAGAAATGATTTATTATTATTGCTCGTTTAACTTCCACTACTTAAATACGAGAGACTGATGACATGCTACTCTAATTGCTGTAGTGATTTGAGTCTCTGGTAAACGTCAACCTGGTTGCAGCATTTTTCGATTTTGCTTGTCCCAAGAATCGCTGCGTAGGGATATTCTAATGCATCATGTTTACCTTTGTTGGAATCTTTGGTTTCCTTAGGATGTTGCATCTAGTGTATTTCTCGCCGATTTGATATGACCAGATTTTTGGATGGAGGAATTGCAGTTCTTGGTGGACTTTTTTTTCCCTGTGTCTCTCGCATGGTTGTTTTAATGTTTTCTCATTCATTCATTCATTCTTGTTTTTGGCCCCTAGGTTGTTTCAATGCAAAGCGTCTTTACCGACGGTCTTCTTAACAAGCCACGTGAATCAAATGCAATCTTGGAAGACTTTAGTACTCTCTCAAAGCTTTTGTCCGAATTGGATGTTCTGGACAAGTCGGAGGGGACAGCTTCGCCAAACAAAAGCGAGTGCGTTTTATCTGCTGTTAGTCGCAGGTTTTTACTTCGCATTTGTTAAATCCGCGTGTAACAAAACATTATTTTTCATTGTTGTTTAATATTGGTGTAACCATCGACGAGATGAGGTTCGACGGCCACTTGCAGTGTTTCCCAAAGAGACCATATGCCCCTTGTCGGCCAAATCTAAATTTTTACTCTCATACACCAAGCAACTGAGGTATTAATGCAGAAGTTTGGTTATTCTTGGAATAATTCAACCTTTTCTGATTAAGGCTGGTCTCAAGCTTTGTTATGCGCTCTGTGACAAACGATTAGCATGAAATGGATTCATGCAATACAATTACTGAATCATTTTCTATCGAGAATAGCTGATTTTAATCCCTGCTTTGAGGTGGTGAAAGCAAAATAGGGTGAATTATCTGTGACACTGAAACAGGTATAGAAATTGGGGGCTTTCTACAGGAGCCCCACTCCAGGGCGGAGTCCTCTCGAACACCCACCTCCGCGTGCTCGGTTTGCAACCTTGCAATCAATGGTGGTGGGGTGACGTCATTTTTTACACAGATTACTTTGTATTGTTCATTGCCCTCATCGACCCTGAGGTTTCCTGCAAGATCGTATCTAACTACTGGGATTTTTGATGAACTCATCCTGTTTCTGCTGTGAAATATGGGTATCTGTTTGGTTGTTAGTCTGAAATCCACCTACCAAGCTCGGCGAACGAAATAAAAACATGAACTTGTTCGTTTGGAAGACAAATCCGGGTAACTTTTTCAGAGGGATAACACTAGCTTCTAGGTGTTTCTAATGCTGATCGCTAGAGTCTTTTTCTCGGAAGTGTACAAATTCTACTACTGCTGTAATCCTCTAAAAATGCCGGACTGGACTGCGAAAATAACCCGGCTTTTTCGCCAAAGCGTTTTGTTTTTATAAAGACCGCGTCAACCGTGTTCCGTTTCGTTACTTGTCGTGATACAATTAAAGGGTCCAACTAAAAAGTATATCTTTTTGCAAGTTGATCTCTTTTTGGGATGTACCTCAAGTACCAAGCACAAGTGGTCTTCTATGAACTGTGGTCGCCCGTGAGTGGTCCATTCGGAGGGGTACGAGTGTATTCTACAGGTCGAAAATTGTAATACTGTGATGCATTCCGCATCTACATAGTTTGTTGCTAATTGTGTAGTCAGACCTGTTTGTGTGGTGGTGGCACATACTAAAACTCGAATTTTCCATTCACAGATCTCCAGCTTCGGGTTCCGTGAATGTCGCTCAACAGCGTGCCAACCTTATTGCAACTATAGACAAGGCAGGTGAACAGCTTTTGTCCTGTTTGGACAAGGCCTGGGATGCTGGCTCTGAAATTTTATGGAATCACGTCTTCACCGGTTTCACAGGCCTTATCAGACCTGACCCAAACTTGGAAGTGGGCTGGAATGCTAGTTCCTTGATAGCAGAAGCTGAGCGAGTTTCCACGGCTAATGCAACTGTAAATGTGGACAATGCGCTGACTGCTTTGTCAGTGATATATGACGCGTTCAACTACAGGCATCACGCTTGCCTTTGTCAAGTAAGTTGATGCTGGCTGAATCCTCATGCTGTAAGCTACTTAGCAGAACCCGAATATCCTCTCGTAAAAACAAATCCAGCCAAGTTATCAGTGTTTCCATGATGACCCTTGTACAGTTGTATTGTGGTTATGGCCACAGCACTCCGTGTTCACCGATGGAGTGCAGAAAATATCAGAAAGTAGTAACACATTGTGAGACAATACAAAGAGGTAAACTGAACCAAAGTCGCGGACCTGTGACATCACCGACAATATTAATGCAATATCGCCTGTTCGGTGTACAAACGAGTAAACGGAAAATTTGGCTTCAAATTTACATAAATGTCGTTTGAACAGTGCTCCTTCTATGCTGGCGCCATTAATTCAGTGGTCCACACCAGAGGGGCGAAATATTATTCTCGAGTTTCGCTCTTATAGGAGCTCATTCGCGGTGCATATATCCGTGGTCGTACCGGGAATTGAACTCCGGACATCTCAATTCAGTGTTCCTACGGCACTGTTTTCATCTCTTTCAAGTGATGAATACGTGATAATTTAGTCACATCTTAGAGGGATTTCGTAAATTGAAAGAGTCATGAAATCCGCAAAATAAACTTGGAAAATGTTAGGAAAATGTTTTCAGGTGGGGACTACGATGTGTGCCACGGCGACTGATGGTTGACGTATTGAAAATCGCGAAGCATCTCAGTGGAATAGAATAGAAGGCGGAAAACTCGCTAGTTTGTGGAGAACATATATAGATCAGTCGTACGGACACCTGTCGGTGTACGGTTATCAGTGGAGAGAAGTAGCTTAAACCTGAATCGCATAGCACCAGTCGACCAGGAAGTCCATGTAATCTCAATCTTCTAATCAAGATGATGATGATGCGCCAGATGAATCATCGTTTTAGGCGACCTGAACCCGATGAAAATTCCCTTAATCCATCGGGCATACGGCCTCGACACCTCTAATCGACACGATATTCAACCATAAGCCGGAAGAGATCTTCATCATGGGTTCTCTATCTGCCTTAAAACCCGGCAAACCTGATAGACTACCCATTTCATTTGACGAAGCTATTGTGTTAAAATCGAAGCATCGCCCAGGAATGAACCCACCGATTGTTTATGAGATCTTCAGAAACGTGACTTCTCTCTTACAATTGATTGGATATGCTCCATAACTATTGCTATGCTGAACTCTATCCTGGTCTTGTATACACTCCTCGAAACAAACCCTTTTCACCCCTTATCACTATTTCCAACCGATGAGGGTCATATCTCCCGCTCTCTCTTGATCCATGGTTTCCTGTAGAAAGTGCCGTTATTTTTTCAGAAATGCGTATGGGTCGTTCTGTTTAGACCGTTTCCATCCCTCATCGAACTGTATCCGTTCGACACATTGGATGCCCGGCAAAGTAAGTGAACAACTCTTCGGTAGTTTGCGGTCTTACGACCTAGCAAACTATTGCCACCGGGTTCAAGTAAGAGGAATCAGACGCCGGTGTATGAAAACGGGTTAGGAATGATTGATTCTAGTCTCCGGTGTTCGTATTTGATGTAAACCACGTGCTTATTCAGCGTAGAGCACGGAAATTCGCCGGTTCAGTCGTTCAACTTTTCCATCATTTCGCTCTTTTAAACAACGAATCTGAGCCCTAGCTAGTCTGATCATAACTGTGTAACCATGTGCATTCTCCTGTATCACACCTTGCTTTCATCAGAGTGGACGGAAGTTTGCCGTTTTGTCTTGCTTTTGGATGGCAAACATTTGTTCGGGGATGAACTAAGTTTACCTATTTCTCTATAGTGTGGGTTTATTGGCGCTTACTACAGTCAACGTTGCCGTTTAGGCTTTGTGCTTCACAGCGCTACATTTCCATTATTTCCGGTAAACATTGCATGACTCATTTGAAAATCAGCTTCGTCCTGTTTTGATGATAATCTTTGGAGGTTGAGTTAAGAAAGCTCCCAGTCTGTCCCGGTGTCCCCGAAACTTTGGCCGGGTTTTAATGGAAACATCGGATTGACAATATTGGGGTACGTCTAATGATTTTAGGAGAAGGGAACTGTGGTGACGGACGAGCTGCTCACGCTCCATAGGTTACGCTGGTTAAGACATGTACTTCGGATGCTAGATGACAGTCTACCTCTCAGAGCTTTTTTGTACAGCCCTATGTTAACCAGAAGCAACCGGGAGCTGAGTCGTGTGTAACCTGGAAATGAAACATGAAAGCAGTAAAATAAATATAGAGACTTACTTGAGTTGACAACTGCGGCCCCCCTCAGTGGGGATCCCAGAACTCAGCCTATCAGTAGTTAATATCGCTCTCAGACATGATTCAGTCACTCAGTCAACGGCTGGAGATAGATCAGTGGTTGAGGTGCCAGCTTATGGAACGGTAGGTTCGTGGTTCGAACCCAATCTAAGCATCGCGACAGCTCCTGTCTAGGCTTGGACAACCTGGCTGTATCCCATCTTTCGTGCCTTTTGTTCTCCTTTGGCATGGCAGCTAGGCACCGAAAGAGTGCTACAACTGAACGACATTCTTCCCGTCGGTGGCGCTCTTGGATCAAACTCTCGCCTTTAATGCGTAAATTCATGGTTTCCCGTTCCTTCAAGTAACACGAACAAACTGATCATGCCATCGCCTCCGATAACACTCTATGTGGCTTCGTTTTCCTATTTCCTGTTGAATGTAGCTGTACTAGCTACAACTAACGAACCCTGCGTGTATTGTCTGATAAAAATGAAAGAGTAAATAGATAAATCAATCAGTCAATGAATCATCACTATCACCATTGGTGGCGACCCCCCAGGTGAGAACACTGATGCTCCACTGGCGTGCAACATTATCAATGTACTTGAATAAAAAAATGGGACAGCGAGAAGAATTTAGAGCTAATCTGCCACAAACAACCGAGATGCCCACACCTTTGGCACTGTCAGACAATCTGTGTATAAGCTGACAGTTTGAATGTCATTGACTTCGGTTAACAACCATATAGTTCAGTATCACCAGCTAAACACGGGGAGGGTCACACAGACATCATCCCGGAAGGCGGACAACACCAACGGCTCTCTTATTTCGTAAAATCCTTCATTCCTTTTGGCCTTGTTGTATTCCATGCACTTCTAGGTTTCTCTCACTCCGAGTTAGGCACGGAGAACAGAACTCTTCTTGGAAGGCGGTAAACTGGCCAGCCAGTTTAGCATACAGTGCCGGATGCATCCTTTGACAGAAGTGTCCTCTGCTTCAACAACAACAACAACACTTCTCTCGATCCACTCATTGCGAATTCGCTGGTCCCAGCCGACTCCAACTCTATTTCGGAGATACCAGTGGCCAAAGATCTAAAGACGTCTCATATCCTGTGCACGAAATGACCAAGTGTTGCGGCAACACAAAAATACAGCACTCACTGTAGTGTGATACACGCATCTCATGGGACCCAGTGGTATGCTTCTTTGGTGCCACAAATGGCCTCGATCGGTGAACAATTCCAGCCTTTGAGATTTGTGCATTTACTTCGTCCGCCACACTGTCATGGGTACTGCAACATCCAGGATACGCATAGCGTTCAAAAACTTTTAGCACCACTCCTTAAATGCTCAGAGACTGTCCTCTCAAACCGTTCAAATACTATACGTCTTTCAGCATGACTGCACTTTGTGGTCGCGAGCCACATCCCGAAGAACAGGATGACCTTGGTTGGTATTTCTAGTAATACTTGCCCTTTTCTTAAAAAGTGATGACAGTTTTGTCTGCATATTCTACGCTGACATTGCTCTCGCTTGGAAAGATCTGAACACCGGAGTTTTGGAGACCTTCCAGTGTTCACCTCATGATCTCACCAACAACGAAATCAAACAAAAATGGAGAGAGTGTACATCCTTGTCAGACACCACTGCTTGTTACAAAGCTTTTTGTGAATTTCCCATACATCCTCTCGTGTATGTGAATACAAATAACCAATGACATTCACAAACTTCCGGGGCATACACTGTTGCTTGAGCCTGCTGAAAAGAACTTACCGGTCAAAAGAATCGAACGCACTCTTGAAGTTAAGGCACGCCAAGATTGTATGACGTCTATACGCATGCCGCTGCTCTGACATTTGACGAGTCCGTAGTCCCACTCGTTTTTCGCGGTTCTCGTCTCCACACGCTGTCGTGGGACGACGTGGGATATGCTACGCAATGACTGATTACAACAGGGGTCAAGCTGATTCCTCTATGATTGCCGCTTATGCAACGAACTTCTTTTTGGAAATGAGCAACACTTTTTGCGACGGTCTTTTTCGCTCAGACAAAGGAGGCAAATAAGTTAGGTTAGCACCAAATTAATATTTAACCTCCATCTTTGAACACAATGGATAGGAGTTGACCAGAATCAGAAGGCTGACGTTCGCTTATTCTCGAAGATCTCGAGTTTTCCAAGTTCACTGTCCAAGGCTGCGTTTCGAGTCGGGAATCCAACTGAGCAACTGTAGGTGGTCAGTTAGGTGGTTATTAAAAGGTTGAAAGGTAGGCGAGCTGTTAACAGTGATTACTTCCCTCACCGGAGACTACATTTGACCTGTTGCGCGTATCAGCTGGAACGATTTACACACATTCTCCTTCATCTTTCCAGCTTTCTGGAACCACCAAGCATCTAGAGGCGCAAAGATGCTCTTTTTCACGTGAAGTGTGACAGTTCGTCGAGTGTTATTGCACTCATAGCTAGGTGGACTACCTGTCAAAACTTCCTGCAGTTTTAGTGTTGCTCGAAATCCAGTGCTTTGTTCTACAACCGAAGCACCTTTAACCTTACTGAGTTGCGGATAGAAACTTCAACTATGAGCACATGAAAAGGTGCTGTCCGAAGGAAACTTCAATTCGCGCATTTGTATCTCCGGAAACCACAACTGTATCTGAGCTCTCAGCCCGCTGCGAGAAGACGCTTAATACTCTAAAAATCTCTGAGTGCATCAGTCTTTTGTGGAGTAAATAGTTACGGTGAAGAGGCAGTGGTTATCGAGGTGCTGACAGCCTACTATCACTGACGTTAATAAACGAACTGTACGAAACCGACTATCAACTGGCAACCATTAAATCAGAGACCCTTCAGCTCGGTGACTTAGAAAAATGCGAACCTCAGCAGAATGAATAGATGAATAAATTGGTTACTTAATGAACGATTTAGTGAACAGAATGAATGAGGCTCCTTTTATGGCACACGTGACAGTGCGTGTTGGGGTGCTCTCTTAGTGGGATCCTTATATGCAGTCCTGAGCACGTGATATCCAGTTTGCGTGCTTATGCTTTTACCTAGCTCGCGGGATATTTGACTACTTACATCTTCGAAGCTGAGTGAATTATCCTTTAGCTGAGAAAGGCACCAAGTGTCCTGAGTTATGGGACTTCATAACGCTTGAAGTAATTTAGTTTCAGTCTGTTGGTAATCCATGTGTTTGGTCGTCTTTTTAGCTTCTAAGCTATGGTGCTTTTCCCACTCACTTCTATCCCCTCCAACCTCTTCTACGAAGTATGGCAGTTTCATTGGTGCACCTTTAAATGTACCTGCCATATCGCTTATTGTTTCCCTCGTTTCCTTAATCACGCCCGCCAGACCCTTTGTTTTTGTTAGTCCCCATAGAAAAAAACCACGTCAGCCCAAGTATAGACAAGTGTGTTGGCCTGGCAACGCCGTTGGACTTTCACTCAGTTGAGAAAACTGACAATTCTGTTCTACTTGACCGTCTGGTTTCTGTTAATTTCCTCAACCAGCTGAGTTGGGTTTATTATGTTTTATTTAAGAATTAAGTTTTTTTTCTTTTCTTCAGGGTGCCATTGTGAGATGTTCCTATGTTATGGGACACCCAGCTAATTTTTCGGAGACTTCATGGTGCACTTCATGGTATACTTACTGACTCCTAACGAGGAATTTCTGTTACGCAGTGCATCTCTACTTTTCACCGTCGCGCTGTTGATCAACCTTATGTAATTCTGGTAGACCGTACCTATTCGGGTTGTCCTTCCCGCCTAGTAAAGTTCTTTTCATTCTTACCAGATGGTGCCCATTTTAATTCTCCAAACAACTTTTCTTGTTATTTTCTCAGGCTTTGACTTCGGTGCTCGCTGCTCTGGTTTCGATAGTCCCTCATTGGAATCGTACACGATGGGAACAGGTTGCCGTGTGTGGGATTCTAACCCAATTCGAAGGTCTACTGAGTTGTTACGGTAACGAGCTTGGCATGATCGAAGATTGGGCATGGGCAATAGAGCACCTGGCCAATATTCGCATTGTCCTCAGACCGTCACAGCCTTCAGCTTTGGGAACTGATCCCACTGGTTCCCAACGAACGACTGCAGTTGCTCGTAAGAACGATTCATACACGATATGTGCCAAAATGACTGGTGTTCATGAGTGCGAAGTGAGTCATCTGTTCTTGGAAATCCGTGTCTGATTTTCAGCTAGGCATTTGCCGTTTGAATGCGTTCCTTTTTGGTCATAGCGGTTTGTCTTAGACGATCGAAACGGCCATCCAAATGTGCGTTGAATTTCTCTGATCGAGATACCACGTGGTTTTCTCGTTAACTGAGGTTTGATTGCCTACTGTGCGGTTACACTTCGTTTGTGTGGCCTCCTTTGCGGTTGCTACCTGGAGCGTTAGTAGAAATCTAGGAATATTTGAGATATGTGTGACAGATAAGGTCATTTTTCGTGAAATTGTCGAGCTTTAGTGCTTTGCTGACTCTTTCATTTTTAGTTTTTAGGTAAATTAACGTGGTTGTACGGGATGGGTGCACCAATGTTCTCTGGAAGGGCCGTTAATGATGAGGATGATTATTTGTGAAGTGCGTTCCGGGAAATTCCAGATTTTGGACATTCGAGAGTCGGTTTTGCCATCGAATGTCACGTGAATAAACTCCACCTTCACATCCAACCGGGCAAATACTGCATGTTACATCCGGGTGTGAATGACGAATGAGAACATCTGTTCTCCAGCTGGAACACAGAACTATGTTCTCAGATTTTTCTCACCGGAACCGAACATGCTTCAGGTGGATTTCCGAGAACTGACTTTGCTATTCGTTAAAGTCTTCTACCTCCCTCTTGATCTGACACGTGTCTATTCTGCAGGTATCCCGACTCACAGCGGTCACCTTGTGGTGGTCGAGCTTCCGTGCTGCAGTGATCCTGCAGGCTACACTGGCGAAAACTCAGTTCCTAAGGGTTCAACCATGCTAGGAAGGCCAACGGGGCATGGTCCGACGAAGAATAGCCAGTCCCCGTACTGCGAGTAATCGTATTGCGAGGAGATTTGGAGGTAAAGTCGTACTGTCCTGTGCGATAGGTCTGTGAAGAGAAAAGGTCGGTCTCAAGAACCGCACACCCGGATCGTCCAACGGTTGACCGTGCCCGCCGTTTCGTTATTCAAAACGGTCGAAATATTTCTAAAACCAAGGATCCCGGTCCTTCCCAAAAGGAACCTGCGGTGCTCAGCCACTCAGGAGGGAGACAGTAATGCCTAACTCCCTGCGCCAGGCTGGCCATCTGCGGCCAAGTATTTCAGAGTCAATGGCTTCGGGAAGACTCCTCCAAGAAAATCCTAACAATAGCTGTCTAGCGGTCCAGCCTCTTGAGTTAAACACTGAGGGCAGGGTCCCCGACCAAAACCATACATCCTCCCACTATCTTGTAGGTCAGACTTTTGAGTCAAAGATACAAAGTGGGTTACCTCAACTAAACCCCCTTCTTCGGCCTGGACAACCGGGAAGTATCATTTGCCCTTGTAGTTCTTCCCTCACCAGCCTTCCCTCTCATCCCATCCCAACTCATCGTATACTGCAGTGAAACGAACCCATCTACCGATCCCATAGCCACTGTTCAGTGTCTTAACCATCGCCCAGGAAATGAACAAAAATAATCACGTACTAACCTCAAAAAATCTGATCCATGTTGCGGCCTTCAATGTCCAAACTCTATGTCAAATTGGGCAACAGGCATACGATGTATGTTGTGTTTCCGAAACACGCATACAAGACCCCACTTCGACCGTGCTCCTCAAGCCTCTTAAGAGGTGCTCAGATGTTCCACATTTCACTCTTCTGACATCCGGTGATGCTGACGCAATGGCTCGTGGTATCTATGGTCATCGGGGGTAGATTACTGAAACAGTAGATTGGTTACCACTTACTCCCCTATGCGGTCGGCGTTGTTTATCCCAAATTGTGTTTAACCGAAAGCACTCCCATATATGGACGACTCCGCAACAAGGCCACTTGAGAAGTCCTCGTGGTTAACTGTACTGGGAGGTGGGCAAAACAATGTAATTTGCAGCCAACAGGTATAATTAATATTACAGTACTCTGTTGATGACTAGCGTGACCGGGAGTTTGTTCCCTTGGATTAAGAGATCAGATGCTATCTATCTGCTGCAGCTGTTCTGCCATGATAATCTGTGAACTGGTAGTTTCGGAGACGGAGACTGAAAAAGACACTTTTACTTTCCATCACTTGTAGCATCTTGCGCTATTGGTCTTCAATGCGGTCGCTAAAGTAGCGGAGAGTCGTTGGGATCATTATTTAGTTTAATCCTAACCTACTGCTTGCTGTTGGGACAGTTTAGACCTGACGACATTGGTCTTGTTGGCTATGAGGCGCACAGTTATTGGTATTTCAACCAGATGCAAATTCCGTTGTGTCGCAGTTAGACGATTTCGGATGTTTTGCACGGGGAAGGACTTTTTTTTATACACCATCGTAAACAGATGTGCTGGACGTGATGTTGAAACATCCTGTTTATCAATCCAGCCTTTTTCCCATAATCTTATGTAATACTCCACTCTTACACTAAGCGTTCAACTGGTGATGCGATCCCAATCATCACATTGCCACCAGATTGCCAGTTCCCCCCTACTTGCAAGGTTCGTAATGAAATGGTTCGGAATGATTCTGTTACTGGCCTGATTTTCGCACGCTGGTTAGTGGACCCTCTCCAAGCGCTGTCGATTGGAAAGACAATAGGAGCTTGATCATTCAAGATAGTTGAAAGTAGTTGAAGCACCACCCCAATCCAGCAGTTTTGTCTATCTGAAGACCGATTATGGAGAATGATGACTTATAATGCGGTTGGTTACTGGCTTCCTGGTTTGTTACTCGCTTTTGTCGTATGTCGATCTATTTTATCTAATACTTTCCATTATTGTTGAAGTATAAATCACTTGGGTTTTTACTTTGAGGTAACTGTTCCTTGGTCCTCGTGGACGGTTGCACCTAATGAGATTCAGGCACGTGGACGCGTCCGAATTCGCATCCATCCGGTTTCGTTTCTGGTGGGAATTAATGAGCAACAGAGTATCGCCGAAAAGTGAGTTATTGTCCCTTATACAAGCCACCGACTGACTGCAATGGGAAGGATATGTGCGAAATGTTATTCTCTCTGTCCGGTAAAAATTATCGTGACACCCCGAGTTTGTAGAAAATGGGTGTGGATGAAAACCAAAGTGCAAGTACAGTACCTAGTGGTCGCCACAACACACTTCAATTTGACTTTAATCGTACAGAATAGGTTGATGAAATCCGTGGATTATGTGTTCCTCAAGAAAACTATATTGAATATTGTTGATTGGCTTCGGTAGGTTTGGGTTGGTGGACTGAGCAGGTCGCATATTTTTTAGGTGAGATCATTTGATTGCCTGTATACTGTTACAAGGGCAAGATGGCTTAGTGGTTAGGGTGCGAGTTCACTGATCGGAAGGTTCGTGGTTCGTACCCGATATCTGCCTCTCGACTTCCTCTGTCTAGGCTTAGGCAACCTGGCATTATCCCAGCCCTCGTGCTTCCTTCTGGTGACGGCAGTTGGGCACCGAAAGGGTGCTACAGCTGAACGATTTCATATTGTTATCCTGCATAAGTAAGTCAACATTATTGGTACGCTGACCTATTTTTCGTATGTAGCCGTCTTCTCCACAATGATTGACGTAGATATAGTTCGTCGATATTTGGGTTCGATGATGTACTTAGCTCATCGACCTCATAGTTCCTGAATATCCTTCGTGCGATTTTGGAAATACCATTTAGTTGAGTTCTGCTTGCCCGAAACCTCACTGTCTAGTTTCTGCCAATAAATTCTCTAACAGTGTGATCAACTTTTGTCCGCCCGGTAAAGCTTTTGTGGTCGTTTCACAAGTGATTCGACAGCCACGCTGGTATTCTGTGCTTACGAATGCTAATTTTGGTTATCTTTCCTCTAAATAACTAACGAGAACCAGTTGGCGGCGACGGATAACCCTACGGTCCAGGAAACGCATTGTTTTTTACTAATGCCTGGTTTAGGTAATTGATTAAACCGGGTTAGCTCTCCATCATACACAGTCAGGCTCATAGTCGATCGACAAAGCCATTTTCCTACTGCGAAGAAATATACCAGTATTGTCTGCGGGGATGGGAACAATGTATGCAGCTTTATTTCAAACCTTTCTGTGTTTAATTTCTGTGAATTTAACATAATGGAACCAATCTGTGCACGCAGCACATTTCGCACTACGACGTGAACGGTAGTTGAACTGAATTCAATATCAGTATTGTTGTCAGCTAGGGCAAGGATTTCTTCCGTGTTAATCTCGATATCGGGTAGAGGACGACCGTTAAAATCGACGACCACTTTGTTGTCGTCGAAGTAGGCTGAGTGGACAATAGTGCCAAACTAGCGAAGTTGCAGCTTTAACGCAGCGCTCAAAATTCTACCTGCTAAACTTCACGCATTGACAACAGAGAACCGCAGCCCTCGTGCTTCCTTCTGGTGACGGCAGTTGGGCACCGAAAGGGTGCTACAGCTGAACGATTTCATATTGTTATCCTGCATAAGTAAGTCAACATTATTGGTACGCTGACCTATTTTTCGTATGTAGCCGTCTTCTCCACAATGATTGACGTAGATATAGTTCGTCGATATTTGGGTTCGATGATGTACTTAGCTCATCGACCTCATAGTTCCTGAATATCCTTCGTGCGATTTTGGAAATACCATTTAGTTGAGTTCTGCTTGCCCGAAACCTCACTGTCTAGTTTCTGCCAATAAATTCTCTAACAGTGTGATCAACTTTTGTCCGCCCGGTAAAGCTTTTGTGGTCGTTTCACAAGTGATTCGACAGCCACGCTGGTATTCTGTGCTTACGAATGCTAATTTTGGTTATCTTTCCTCTAAATAACTAACGAGAACCAGTTGGCGGCGACGGATAACCCTACGGTCCAGGAAACGCATTGTTTTTTACTAATGCCTGGTTTAGGTAATTGATTAAACCGGGTTAGCTCTCCATCATACACAGTCAGGCTCATAGTCGATCGACAAAGCCATTTTCCTACTGCGAAGAAATATACCAGTATTGTCTGCGGGGATGGGAACAATGTATGCAGCTTTATTTCAAACCTTTCTGTGTTTAATTTCTGTGAATTTAACATAATGGAACCAATCTGTGCACGCAGCACATTTCGCACTACGACGTGAACGGTAGTTGAACTGAATTCAATATCAGTATTGTTGTCAGCTAGGGCAAGGATTTCTTCCGTGTTAATCTCGATATCGGGTAGAGGACGACCGTTAAAATCGACGACCACTTTGTTGTCGTCGAAGTAGGCTGAGTGGACAATAGTGCCAAACTAGCGAAGTTGCAGCTTTAACGCAGCGCTCAAAATTCTACCTGCTAAACTTCACGCATTGACAACAGAGAACCGTTGTCGGGACGCGCCCAGACATGGAAAAAGTACATGCGCAGAGTGACGCATCCCCAAGGTCACCATCGGCCCGACACGTCCGGAAAGCAGGTGCGTTGGTGGAGCTCACCAAACACGCCTTAGCAACATAAGACCAGTGGAGTGGGCCTGAAAGTGATCACGACCGGAACACCGCCATTGGCTGTACAGAACGAACAAGTGAACGGCCATATCTGACCATTTAGTGATCCCATATATTTGCGCAGAAGCCATGTTTTATCCTGACAATACAGCCGTGTCTGGAGTTCTCCGTCTTTTTACCGCGCAGTCTGTCAGGCTCAGTGCAAGCGTAACCAATAGACGACCACCCACGATACAACAACTGTACGTAAATGTAGAGGTGGTCTTGTCAACTCGTGGGTTCTCCCAGATGTGTTCTTTTGTTCAAGTTATGCTTTACCATGTCCGATTTATTATTATTTTTCTCACTACCTGTAATCTAGTCATTTGGTTCTGTTGAGTCAAGTTGTTGGTGCATAGCATCGCTCACTGAAAATGGTCACAACTAACACAAGAAATCTTACATTTTCACTAACCGTAGAGATTTTGGGAACATAGAGCCCGAAATTTAAACTTTGGATCCTTTCGTTCTCAGCAATGCGAGTCTACAGAAATTAAAATTCAAACCAACCAAGCACTGAATTATACATTTGAACGAAATTTCAACAGATTGGAACACCTTCCTGAGGCAGCGGGTGCACGTTTTTCTTTTCTAGCTGTTTGCGTAATCTCTGTTCATATCTATACGCACTCATTATGGGTCCAATTAAATGGACATTGCTTTACCCATACAGCAATCCTTTAAACACGGACGACAGTTTGTTCACTAATTCCATAAATCACGAGTCGTACCCACCCTTTTCACTGGGTAGCATAGAGGTGATAACTGTATGAGAACAGCAAGTAAGAGCTTCTGCGTGGTTAGAAATGGTGAATTCATCGGACGTTCTTTTCTCTGCCGATGTACCTGAGATAAGCTCGAGACAACGACGAAATTATCACGTGTTTCTTCTCATTTCCGTTCCTTCGGTATTATGTGACACTTGCGGTGATAATTTTTCCCACTGAGGATCAGTCACGCTTTCGACTGTTCAAGCGCTCGCCAGACTAACGACAGTCTACTATTAGCGGATAGACACGGGTGATTCACGAACATTGCTTTTCGGACGTGTTTAAATATTGAACTTTCTCTTGCGCTTCACTGGAATGTCAAAAATGTGGATTCCTCTCATTCTAAGGTGTCCCGATATACTTGGATATATGTCCCAATCATGTCTTAAGGTAATATGTCCGAAACCAAAAGTGCCTTCGTCGGAGATCTAGAGATGACTCCATGTCAACCGAAGCTGTACTCTGAACCTCACTTACTCTTTGGAACATCTTGACCTGACATCAGGTCATCTTTAAATTCCTCTCGAACCTTTCAAGATTCCCATCAAACCGTCTCAGGAATCTTATGAAGACATTTCACCAAGGTATTTTAAGATGAAAACAGATACCTCTATGCGTTCTTCGTGCTTTGCTTTCTTGGACTTATTTTGCGAAAAAAAATTCAAAATGGGATCGGATGCTTTGTGTCTACAGATTAATATCAGCAACGCACTCAGATCGTTCGGATGCTTAACTTCCACAAAGGAGCACTTCGGTTCATCGATGTTATCATTTCGACTTTTCACACAAATGATGACACTAGTTATAAGAATTAGCTGCATTCGGAGGAACGGGCACACGTGAGCAATTGTCTTTGATGCCGTTTGTTTTGTTTGTTTTCCGCCAGGGTACACTCCTCCTAATGTTGTTTTTGTTTACTTTATTCCCCATATAGATTTGACAAAACCGCCGTACAACAGGCTATAAATAACCAGGGCTACGAGTGTTTAAAGGCCTATTTTGATCGCTACACTAAGCACTATGGTGCACCACGTGAGTTGTTCATTTATCTCTTATTGCACACCACCTGTACTGCACACTTACTTTTTTGTTGATGACCAGTTTGCAAGATGTTTTGATTATCGTTATCTGGAGGACGATAAGAAGTTAGTCACGCTTGTCGAGCTTTGGGATTTTTTAATTCTCGACTGGTTGGTACCGTTCTGCCCGCTCCGAAATAACGGCTAAGCGTCATGGCACTTCCAGCCAGTGACTCAGTCACTCACGAAACCTTGGGTTTTACATGGCAACGATTTTCGAATGGAGTCGAACAGGAGCGGACGACATTCTGGATTTCCAATTCTCTGACTACTTTTTAGGAGTTCAGTGATAGTGGATTTCGCTGGCTATACTTGCGCTTGTCCATCAGCAAATACGCAGCCCACCGAGAGCGTCTGTAGTTATCACCCGCCTGTGATCACGGTTGCCCACTCAAGCGAGGTGATTCACCAACCTGGAAATGATGCAGAAAGGCGTTTCTACATCTTAGTTTACCTCAGACATACATGTATGGGGTCTATCGAACTAATTTTGTTTTGATTCTTAAATGCTCTTAAATGCTGCAAGTCTTTGGCCTAGAAAACGATGGTCTGATGACATTCGGTCAGTGCGGATTTGTGCAGGATGTGGGGTTTCCTGGTTTGTGGATAGACAGTGGTGAGATGAGGCTATGATTTTCCATCACCAAACTGCCGACCTGCGGAAGACCTATCTTACGTGGTTCAGCTTACTGCTATCTGCCGACCACTATTGTAGACGGGAGTTAAGTCCAGCTATGGGCTGCGTATCGAAGCGCATTATTTCTAGCTGTCATAGGTGGAGTCACCGACGGTAGTGGATTCAGTTAAAGCGTAGGGACGGACTAAATACGATCGCTTCGAACAAGCCAACGTGCGGAAAATTTTCCGAAATGCGCCAGACAACAGCATTTAAAGGGACGACTTCGTTACACGAACACCATTTACTACGTAATCGGGGTGCATGTGCGGGAGTCTGACCACTGATTTACACCGTCCAAAAGATTGACAGTCCAAGTATTGCAGCGGCCTGAACGAACTGATCTTTAAGATCAGTGTCAGACGGTCCGTTCCGTGTCTGTACTAGTAGGCAAATGGTAACTGGTTTTACTGCTAATTGTACTCTGTTATGCTGCTCCCAGTATTCGGCAGCATGTTAATTTAGAATGTGCTTCTATCGTGTCGTGCTGAAGGGAGCACAGACGAGTTGACTGTCGCCTGATACACTAGGGTACTGTTTCACTGTAGAACTAAAAACCTTCTGAAGCTGAGAGTTATTCACTTGCCTCAAACTCCATAGACTTCCCAAACTGCGTAAAACGTTCCACTAGGACTAAACCAAAGGCCCCCCCAGCAAGTTAACTTGAGTCAATTTCACACTCCATTCTTCATGTGGTAACTTTTGTTCGTGAACCAAGAAAATATTAAAACGTCTTTTGGATTGACTGCAACGAGGAAACTGAGTTCCTGTCAAGTACTGGGGTTTGATACATATTAGCCGAAAGGGTGTGTGTAACGGTTCTAAGATTTTTTGACGTGTTTTCGGCTCGCAGGGCTGACGGCACCCGATGACGCCCAACGATGATGACTGACTTACAGTAGTGTAAAACAATAAGCAGGCCGAGAATCGCAACATTTTAGGAAACAAGGCGCCGGATTTTAAGGTTGGTAATGGTTTGTGGGATTGAGGTTCACTCATTTCTTGGATCTACCTTTCATTGGTTAGTCCGATCATTTAAACGTTGCCTCGTGTTCGGTTGACTTTTGTCAATGGTTTACGTCGTTAGCACTAATGAAGTTGCAGTCAGAGTATGTCATCAGTCAGACAGTGGATCCTGAGCAATGAACTTGTTTCCTATCATTGTCACAGTAGGGAATTTTTCTGTCCCTAAAATTCAACTCCCCCGCGAATTTCGTCCGTTTTACGTAGCTGTAGGTTTTCAGTTTCTACTCGGCAGTAATTTCACAAGGATACCAATGACCGTACCCACTGTCACCCAACCGTCGTCCAAATAAAAACTATTGAAATGAGATGGCGTGAACTAAATTGGTGGGCGTCCATAGCCGTCAAATGTCGGGAGCTTAGTACTGGCAAAACCGCGAAATTCTGACTTGGCGGTTTAACCAGCCAAGTGGTCTGCATTTTAGTTGTTTCATTGTCCAATGGCTGAACTGTGAATTTGTTGATTTGATGTGGCTTTCTACCACCATAAAGTTTCAGATATGTGAGCTCCTGGTTGGGTCTGTGCATTTAGTCTCGTAATCATTCGATCGTTCATTCACTTGCCGACCGCTGTTTATGACGGATCCACAAAATAACGCATACATGAACAAGACGGTCGAGAATATCCTTGCTCGCACGTGCAATCCGAAAATTGGGTGAAAGGAATCATCCAGGCTGTATGGCCTTTGAAGTTTACTGTGGCAAGTAGTCCTTCGCAATATCAGCTGAGTACATGTACTTTCGAGCGTGGTTGATTGCGTGGATGCCGCAGTCGTATACTGTGGAGTGAAGGCGTTCAGGTGTAGTAAACAGCATTGTGCAAGCCTACTGCGATATCCGTTGCAGATGAGTGAATCACTTATGAGCCATTGGGCACATAATGAACGGGCGGACGAACGAAAATACAATGTCGGCTGCAGGGCGAAAATAGCCAATCGACACTTTCGGTTGCTTTGAATCTCTTTTGATGGACGACATGTATCATCTATGTTAGCGAAAACTGCGGTATACAGAGCTCGTATTGGGTTCCTCGTGAAATACGCCTCTCCAGCACTGTTGATCAAACACAGGAGATTTCGCCATCAATGGGTGGTGTGCGTGCTGTTCTGCAACAAAATATCCCTTGTATCAAATGTCTCGATTTCTATAGGGAGCAAAATTCTTATTTTTGCCTGCACAAGAATTACAGACCGATAGCATTTGAACTCTTCAAGCATTTGGTCTCAATGAATCAGAAAATAATCACCGAAGATACTCAGTTATTTTGTTGGAAATTTCGAAAAGAATGCTACGAATTGCTCAGGTTATTTTGAACTGTCGATTCGGTGACGTTATTTTACACTTAACAATCTTACAGTAGTTTAATTATGCCAAACTGTTGGATGTGTCGGTGCGAAGGCAATTCCGCTTTTTTTGGAGATCGACGTTTGTCGATAGACTAGAAAACAAAATCCAGTCTCACCACCAAAGCCCTTGGATGAGGATCAAAAAAGCATCCAAACTACGTTGTTTTCCTCGGTTTTTTAGTTTATCGTGAAATGTCAATCGCATTGGTGTCTGCTTTGCCGACGTCCTAACTAGCTGCCTGTTGCGCCCTTCACCTCGCGGTGGCAACACATATCCAGTTCAGATAGTGGTTAGAAGTTTGTGATTCGACAGGATTGTATTGAGCGTATGATGGCTATGCACCACATATCACACACAGCCTCGCTTGTTTGGTTTCTCCCGAATTTAATGTGATGTGATGAATATTTTCGTTTTCATCCGTTTCGGTTGGTTTCTCATGTGTATTGCTGAACCGGATGCCAGATTTATATAAATTACTGTCTGGGCTAAGGACTTCAGAAATCTGCGTGATGGGTATGCATTTTTGCGATCTTGACGTAACACCATATAAAGTTGATGGGAACTCTGGCCCTATTAAGTGACGTTCTGTCGAGAAAAATTTTAAGAGTCGTTCTGACTCAAATGTGAGGCGGTCTTTGGACAGCACGTTAGATTGAG
>NW_008751831.1:553504-612347 GCF_000715545.1 Opisthorchis viverrini
CGTTTTGGCATTTCAAGATATACCCCAACCCCCAATCTGGAATTAAATACATTTGGGGGTTGCACTCCATCTTGCCAAAACAGTTTTTCTCAAATAACTTTGCATTCTGGGCTAAGGACTTCAGAAATCTGCGTGATGGGTATGCATTTTTGCGATCTTGACGTAACACCATATAAAGTTGATGGGAACTCTGGCCCTATTAAGTGACGTTCTGTCGAGAAAAATTTTAAGAGTCGTTCTGACTCAAATGTGAGGCGGTCTTTGGACAGCACGTTAGATTGAGTAAGGTCGTATATTTGGTCCAATCCCTCGTTTTCAGGTGAATGTGTGGGCCCATTGCTATCCCTTTTCTTAAACGACGAGAGCTCCATACAAACTGGCTATTATTCCCATTCTAATCCCATCCGTTTTGCTGGTTGTGCTCTTGACGATGCCAATTTTCGGAACATGGAATTTTGTACTGGTTCACTGGTAAACCTCCGTTTCAAAAGAGATCACAGTCTGACTAACTCCAAGAGAACAAGAGGGGACCACAAGGGGTTTTCTCAAGTCGTTTGGGAAGGAACAGTAATGCATCACATTTCCCACCTCCTACATATTGACCAACTGTTGCTTTTACGGTCGAGCTTTGCCTAATTCGTATTGTCACAAGTTTTCTGATGGGAGCTTATCTGGACACCTATGCACTAGGGAAATCTAAAAACTAATTCAGTCAGCTGTCCACATTTCGGTCAGCAAAGAAGGCATTTGCCGTGAAGTGAGTTGGCTGCTTTTGTTATTTCTTTTTGATATCTGTTGATAGAAGAAAGACTTTTGGAGCACTCGTTGGTAAGAAGCTTCCTCAGGCTGAATTATGTGCGTCCGTAACCATACGATGTTCGTTGGAAAGCTGCGTTCCCTTGGGATGCATCTTAGGATTCATCAGTTTAGACATTTGACACATGCTTGGTGAAGGTCTGGAAGATCGTATGTGTTGTGGTGAACGAATTAATGGAATCTTAGGACAAAGTTCTGGCCAAATAGCTTGGACGTTCTGTCTTTGGAAGCGAATGCATACACCCTTCCAGACTTGGGGCACGACTCATGCCAGTACTAGCACGTCCGCTGCTCATTTGAAAGTGTCTAAGTTGCGAAAATAGCCAAAATCATGTGAGGAGCTCGCATGCCCGTGTAGAATTGGAATCGTTGGTAATCAGCACACTCACTGTAAACTCCAGTGGATCGTTTATGTCGGTTTCTTCCTTTTCCAGCCGACTTCGTTCAAATGTAAGTCTGCTCCGGTCTTTACCGGACACCTGTGCGCCTTTGCGCTCATACTGTGAGATGGCGGTACCATTTGTAATCCTCCTACCTATTACAGAGCCCCGGTAATTGCGTTGCCTATTTAATAGAAACGGCTAACCAAGAACTGAGTGATCCAAATATACCCTCTTGTTCATAACCGTCGAAACGGTATAACACATGTGTGCGAGAATTTGAGTTTGTGTCATGAAAGTGAAAATATGAAAGAAGCTGGTATCAGTTTCCGGGTTATCCTCCCGCATCATACCAAGCTGATTGGTAGCTGCGGGCAATAGGTAATGCCTGCGCTTAATCGCATGCCCATCTACCTAAACGTCATGTATCCGGTATAAATCCGAGAGTATAAGCTCGGAGGGCAAACAGAAGGGAGCAGTTCTAAGGCTATCAGTATGTTCAACTGATGACCCATGGCTGTCAGTGTAATTTCGTACAACTGGACGGTTGGGCTCCACAATGCATGCCAGTTCTTTTTTGGAAACGCATCTTGGTCACGGACATATGCCCAGCTAGTGCTGAGCATCATTAGGCTAAGTCTGCAGGCTGTAAGCTCAGCACTCCGGTCGACGGTCAAGTCAGCAAACTGTGCTTCCTGGGTAGCAGCAGGAAGTGCAGTAGCCGACAAACTCGGAAGTGTTTTGAAGACTGTAACTGCCTTTTGTTGGTGCGGAACGAAAATCTGCGGGTCAGCGATAGCTTGTGTTGAGTTGTTAGAGCTCCCAGCTATTAGTGGGTCCTAGTAGAATTTTGGTTGTTAGGTTCGGTCTACTGGCTTAGCTGAACAGACGCTTCACTGTCAGGCAGGGTGCCGTCATTATACATTATGCATTAGTTTTGGTTGATACGCTTGTTTTCCGGGTGACCGTAATTTTTTTGCCCCTGCTTCCTGTGGGGAAATAAGACGGTTATGTGAACCTCGCACACTGCAGCTGTACATGGTCACCGAGCCTTGGTCTTAGCATCAGGTGCACTGGATGCCAAGTTGATCAACTCCTTATTTCACGGTAGTGAAGCGTCAAGGTCATCACTGATATTGCTACCTCTGGTGGTGGTGAGTAAGCCCTTAGTTGGTCCGAGGGATGGCTTCCAGGGCTGGTCTACGCGGTCTTGAGACACATTTTCGTTACGTGCTCCGTATTCCTGACGCTGACGCTAGAGAAGAACAACGCTCTGGATCCATTTTATGGTGCAGTTTGGAATTCTCACGAACAAATGTGTGAACTTACCATGCATTATTATAACTCGAAGCTCCTCGGTGGGACCAACAGTCCTATTCGGACGAATCCTGGTACAAGACAAGAAGATACTCGATTCTGTTCGTTTGTCGTTCAAGTACTAAATGGGAAGACGTTTCCGTGAGTACCTATTGGAGATGAACATCCGTTTAAGAGCTGTAAAGTTGATTAGGGGGATTTCGCTTCATGGACAGGATATTTCTGGTTTCACGCTTTGGTAAATGGCCGTCGGAAAGATAGACGATATCAACGCGGCAGTCGTGCAGACCCTGCATAGTGATCGGTTTTGTCATTTCATCATCCGGGGAAGAGTTTCTTCTTGGTTTTCGCAAATTCAGTTTGCGTAGTATATACCTCATCTACTAGGTCCGGCAAGTTTGTATTTTAAGAAAGTTGGGGGCATAAGCACTGTCGTGAAGATACTCGGAGATGCGACCAGTATCGATTTGCGTTTGTTCTTCGAATAGCAGCGAGATGTTTTCAAGCCGGTGGGCAAACCGGCCAAGCGACCACCAGCTTTCCTGACCAAAAACCAATAAGAACACCTTCGATACACCGGTGACACGATGATTTTGTCCGGTTGCATTGTTAGCGGTTGTCTGAATTTCTGAGACAGATGGGTTTATGTATTCATTTATGTTGTCCTTTTAGTTCGTGGCTGTTATTCTTCACAGAGATTAAAGTGCTACCATACCGCAAAAGTTTGCCCAGTAATACAGTATCCATTCATGGAGGATCGGATTCAATGGCCTCGTATCTTAGCTGTTGATCTTATCTGAACCCAGTCATCCATTTGGTACGTTAAGGAGTAGTGTAGTGTTTGATGAAGTGAGTCTGAAATTCTCATATGGTCGCTCCAGGTTATCTACCATTCGGTCTATAAACATACATCTCGTTTACATGGTGAAGCATCTCATAAGCGCTGTCACATAATGCTGTTTCTCTGTTATTCCTTTCAGCTCGTACACCATCCAACCAAGATGTTTGCGATGTGCTTGCCAATATACATCACCTCGTTGATCCTCCAGTTCGCAGCAAACCCATAGAAATACTTGAATATGCTTCGGAAATTACGCAAGCTTTCGGTGGAATCCGCTTTACAAGTTGCAAATCTGCCAAAGATCGCACCGGAATGTCGGTAACGTTGGAGCAAATCCGATGGCTCAAGGTCAGCCACGCTATTCAGTTTTCCATTATTATATTTAGGCTGAATTAGTCTTTTTCCCTAGAATACGAATTCGTGATTGGTTTCTGTTTATTTTACATACACAATACCGCAGCTTTTGGGTAATATATTTCCCTAACACCGAACTATTAATACGAAGCAGTCACCGCTGTTAGCTCTGCTGTAAATGTCATCTTCGTAGTCTCGTTGGTTTGCGTTGAGAGTCAGAGTTGATCTGCGTTTCGCTCTCCTGATAGTTTGGAATCGTTTGATTTACTGGGCGAAAATTAACTATGGTGGCAGTTGGAAATCATTCCTAAAGGAGGACAGTGAAAGGGGACACGTTATGGAGGCGAAGAAACCTTTGGAACGAGTGGGCGCAGGCCTGTATTTCGGGTAATCATGAGGTTTGGAAATACCAAAGCCCTTGTGAACTGGTCGCAGTTAACGTGATTCGAAAGTAAACTGGAAGCGTTTGTCTGGTGATCGAATCAATGACTTGCTAATGCTCGCCCCCGCAAGTTACTTGCGCGAACACAATCTGCTGATGTGGTGGGCGTACTCATTATCGCTCACTCTTAGCCTGTCGTATATGCAGCTCTACTGTTTCACCCTGGATATTCGATTGATCGGAATTCTCGACATCGGTCATCCCTTATGATGTTTTATTGAAAGCATATTTGGCCTTCTGTGTGATCCATCCAAGTAGACTTCAGCCTTTCAGTTCAATGTTGTGGCTTGGCTTAAATCTGCACTAACTACGTCCACGTCCTAGATAGTGCTGTCCAATCGTACATACAAGTGTACACATATTCATCACATGTTTCACCACAGTGAATAAATGCCGTTTAGAACCTATTGTTTTGATAGTGTAACTGTCAGCCGACATGTTTGCTTGGCGCTGGTACCACTGACGTGCGTTTTTCGCGCCAGAAAAATCTATTGGAATTCATTTTACTAGAATAAGTGTCCTGATAGTGATTTAGGAAATTCAGGTCATATATGCTTGGGTAAATTTTCCATAGGGTTTATGCTAGGCTTGCGTGCACTTCATAGGTCTCTAATCATGGTAAGCTGCCCACCACCCTTCCCTTGATCTGATTTCACTACATTGTTAGCACTTGATTCGTGTCAGTCACTAGGTTTCAACATATCTCAAAGTATGTACGGTGGATGGACGTGACAATGTTATCCATGTCTGCGCAAACTCTACAGCCAGTGGGGTGTGACGCTAATAGCGATTTTTTATACTTATTCCCTAAGTGCCCATGGTTTTTCAGCAGCGACCCACGAGGGTCTGTGTAAGCTATTAAGCTTTTCGTTGGCTCCCACTGCGGGACACGCATCTGTAAATCTAACAGACTGTGAAAATCGATGTCTGCATCACAATTTGGAGCCTTCCATGTCTCGCGTCCCCTCACTAGACCAGCCTGGTCAATGTCACGTGTCGACTTAAGTGCATTTTTTCCATGTCCTACGTGAGCGCGGCGAACGCACCTAGTTGGGTTTGCCTCTTTCCCAGGTTTCCACAGATGGGGCAGGGATTGAAAATTCACACCGTTTCAGACCTTAATGTTAGGATGCATGCATTACTCGCTGCACGCACGCACAATTTTCGGCGCAAATAGGGCAATAGGAGACTGGGATTTTGGTGGGAAAAAGTAGGAATGTAAGAAATGTTACTTGAAATGCGAAATGTATGGAGTACAATACTGTTAACTAATCTCAATAGTGGTTGGATGTGCCTGAGTCAAGGAACGAAACACAACGGTCTATCGGATATCCGTGTTCGTTACGAAAAATATGTAGTCCGACTTTGACAAAAATGATCATTTTGGAAGAGTTCACAAAAGACGCAAGGTAATTCCCAGTGAGCGTAAATCGCCATCGTCGACAAATTGTTGCAACCGATGAGTGTTTGTCGTAGCTGACCCGTTTTTCTGAGCATTAAGATTGACGCTCACATCACTCTTTTGGACCGTCTTCCTCGTGCCCTGGAGTAATCATTCTGGTGGGTCCACACCGAAGGGAGTTCGCACTGGACTCGGGTTTCGGTTTTATTAAAGCTCACCGGCAATGCTTACATATCCTTCGTCCTGCTGGGGTCTTAATTTCGGACACCTGAAATGCGAGGCAAGTGCCTAACCACCACATCAGTGCACAGGGACGCATGTGAGGTTTCCCATCTGAACAGGCGAGTAATGCGAATGGTTGGCCCGGTGGCTTAAACGACGACTCAGAAGCTGTCTTGGTTGTGTCGATCGATTGGCCCGCCTGTCACCTACAACTGAACCTGAGGGTCTCACTTTAACCGTACCAGGTTGGTGTGACTCCGCGTGGCGTGTGCGGAAACCCAATGCGACTTTTGTGCACTATAGGCCGCCATATCGGTTTGTTGTATTAGTATGCATAACCATCCGCTAGTATGCATCGCATCTCATTCTAAAGCACGTACGTGTATGATTCGTCCACTACCAAGTCGTTTGAGTTCTGGCTTTTTCGTTGAATGTTCAGACACTGGTATTTTTCCCGACGTCTATTTAGAACACGGTTTAGTTTGTGGTTTCTTCACAGAGTTTGACAATGGCGGGCAAAACAACGACAGAGCATTCAGTCTATCCGTTTTCCCAGAATAAAGCCAGAACAACTTCTACCAAACTTATGGGTTTAAGAAACCGTTAACTATAGTTCCCACAGCTACGCTTGTTCCCATTCCTGTGTCTGTCTGGTTATGAGTACTTTTCCGCCTACGACACACTCCTTTCTGTATAGTCATTCGTCAAAGCAGTAATGACAGATGCCCAACTCAAAGCTGGCAATACTTCCGGTGGAATACTGGTCTCCAGTACATACTTGCGCTTTTTGCGTTTTTTTGTTTGTATGGATGCCTCAAGTACGTACTTGCGTGTGTGTGCATACGTGTTTGTTGGTGTTTGCATCGTTGTGGTTAAAATATAGTGCCACTTCCGTTTGTTGCGAGTTTCTTTTCCTTATAAGGTTTTCTGGGTTGTCTTCTGGGTAATCTATCCCACTTGTCTCGCTTGCCCGATCTGCCATAATTGCGCTTCTGTGACCTGCTTCTAGACTGTACTAAGGTGATATATCTTGAGAGATACTGTGCCCGTGCAACTAGTACGAAGTTGAGACAAATTTAATCAGTACGAAAGACTACAAAGCGTTTTTCTTCCGATTTTCCTGGTCTCTACTTTATCCACTTTCTATATTCTTTACACAATCGGCTTTTTAGTCCGGAAACGTAATGATTTTTCGTATATAAGGATAACCTAAATGTTGTTTCAAGAGAAATTTGTATGCCTGTTGATATGGGATTGACTGAACTGCCTTCACTACCAGTAACTTCAAACTTCAGTCTAGTTTCAGCCAACCTTATCTCAGAACCGTTTTTCGAAGTTATCTTTGTACGTGTGTATGTAAGTCGTACTATCGTCTTGACAGACAGTGAAGGGTTAGCAGTTATTTAAGTTTAGCTGCCCCATATTTCCACGGTTGATTGCGGTTAACAATATAATCCCTGTGCACTATTTTAAGCAAATCGTCTGCACTTACGAACACCCTAACCCTTCCTGCTTATCATAGTAACAAAAACATGAACGATGCACTGCAGGTCATTGTTTACATCTCATAACCGGGTATGACTTCCGGAATGGTGATTTGCGAACAACCGGACTTTTTAGGTTAATTAAGTCGGCCGAAATGGGAAAATCATCATGAGTAAAACAATAATGGCAACAACGAAGCTGGACAATCTCTCTGAGCTTTAAACTCAGCTCGGTTATTGGTGAATTGGGACTGCTGTTTTGCATTTGAAAATAAGAAAATAACATATATCCAACTAGATGTTGACTGGAAATCAGAAGGAGCACGTTTTAGAAAGTTGTGCTCGTCAACCGCTAGTCTCCTAAGGCAATTTATCGCAATCGGACTTTGACATTTTGCCAATAGCTACTTTTTTGAGTTTTCAAGGGGTACGTAAAAATTTGCGGCAACACAAATGCTTGTATAACTTTTATGGGCTCTTCTCAATAATCGAGTACCGTAATAAGATAAGGTAGGTACAAGCTAACTACTCATTCTGAACAAAAGGAGCCACTTCAGTGTACACACTGCTGAGATTCTACAGTCAACTTCCCATTTTTCTCTTTTACACACCTTGTGAAGATGTCGGCATACTAGGATACATCAGGTGAACAAATTCTCTCCACTTCCACCCAACGGTAATTCTTTGGTGCTCTTGGATTGAAGTTACAGACGGTTATGGAGAATATCTAAAAACACCCGGCTTTGCTCTTTTCCAGTACCTTTGTTGTATCACAAAATGTGTATTCACACTATGCCACTAGAGCTACGGGAAACAGCTAGCTATCTAACGCTTTCTCCCGTCCGATGGACCTTCTGGCCACGCTCCCCATAGTTCGCTTTGTCTGGTTGATTGTACGTGCCCTCATAACGGATTTGCGTCCGATATTGCCTTACCCAATTGAAGAGTATACGAAGACAGCTTGTTTTCTTCAGAGTGTAGCTCTTTCTGTTTGGAGCATCTCAGTTTTTAGCCGTTACATAGCATGCACTCAGTATTACGTGTGTTGCTTCATCCCTGGCGTTATATATCGCTTATTTCGGCTGTGCCGGGCTTTAATCACTTTGTTATTAAAGAGACTGCCTAACTACTACTGCAGTACTGAAACAAACCCCATCCATAATAAAGAATACAATCTATCCCAATTTAGTGACTTTCATCGTTCCTGTCTATATGGAATGCAACCTGGCTGGTTTCCTTTTGTGTGGTGGATATTTTAATTGAAGATCACTGCTTGACACTTTCCGATTTCATTATATAGGTGTTTTCAATTGCATTCTTTCTGACTACCACTACCTCTAGAATGCAGAAGGAATGCACGAAGGTCACTTCCAGACCGCTCTACAATGTCTTCGCCAAACTGGTCTTCGAGTAGACAACGTAATGAAAAATACTGGTGGCAGAAAGTATGCCTTCAACCGGTTACAGCTGCTTTATTTTCCCCGACTTTATCGTCCACCTGTGGGAACCTATGCTCTTGGTGTAGCTCCGTGACGATTTGCCTCCGTCTATTCTTGCGTCTCAAACAATCCGTCCTCTGTGATAAACAGCTTTGTTTTCATCACCCATTCCTCTTGGTTTCCCTCAGTACTTATTCTGTTTCATTTCATAATCCAATGATTATGACTGATCGTTTATTGAACTTGAACTCTCAACATCACTCAGATTTGTCGCTGTACTGTTTGCTCATGCTCCAACTCAGGCTTTTTTCAACATCCAACTGCGCATCCAGTGCATCAAAAACATTATATATATATAGCTACATGCTCATTCATTGGTCACAAATGGCGGCTCCTTAGAATGGTCATCCAGTGAGGTACACAATGGAAAATGAGGTTGAACTAAAACACCTAACATCAGCCGTCAGCAACATGTTTACTATTCAGTTTCGGGGTTTTATTTCGGTCTAAAGGACTGACTGAAAAAAGAGTACCATCAAAATTGTTTCCTCAGATTTCTCGTAAAGGTATACTGCTGGATTGTGTTTACGAGTGAGTAAAATTGGTAACATTCCTGTCGAACCGCGATTTCTTGAATCAACCTACTCAGTACTTTGGAAGCGAACGCTGCCGCTGGTTTCCAGGTAATCTTTCAAAACTATCAGGACGCCAATAAATGAACTGGTGGAAATCCTTGCTCATGTAGCTGCACACAGTCACCATCGGCGTGCAGACAATGTTTCATGTAGCTTCACTGCCCAAGGTGTATCTGATCATTCCATAGGCTAGATGAAAGTGTCGACTGAAAGTCGCTATTTCCTGTAGGCAAAACGAATCTCCAGAAGGCAACGAAAATCACATTGTTTTATTGAATGGTCCGTCCCTCATTCGGTTAAGTTGTGTTTTTGTCGCCACTGTGACGGCATAACGCACAAACGAGCATCTATACGACAGTAGCTCACTCTTCATCAAACTGCATGCTTCCTTGTTTCAAGCAATGGTGACATTCACACGAGTCTCTATATATGGGTAATAAAAATCTAGAATGCTTTGTCCCTGGTTTGTTTTTCAGAGGGATATCCATTTATCATTTAAAGCCTAAACCACGTCACTTTCGGAGGTTTTCGGGGGCTGATTCGTGAACCATCCACAGCATGATAGAGTGAATCAATTCACAGTAATTCCTTGAGGTAGGGAACAAATTCCGGGAAGTAGTAAAACCAATCTTGGGTCGGTCTCTCGGTCACCGTTTTGGGTAGCAAACAATTCTAGTTCGTTTGTTTCCTCAGTAGGAGACATATAATCACATTTCAGGAATAATCGGTCGGCTGGAGAGAACAAGATATTCGTTCAGCTGTAGCACATTTTCGGTGCCTAGCTCCCATGTCACCCGATGGAAGCACAAGAGCTGGGATACTGCTACGTTGCCCAAATCTAGACGGGACAAGTCGAAGTGCAGAGGTAGGGTTGGAACCACAGATCTTCCGGTCAGTGAATCCGCGCAGTAACCACTGAGCCAACCGTCACAAAGAGACTGAATCTTTCCGCGATGTGGCGTTTTGTGTACCTCAGCTGCCTATTGAGCTATTCCGGGGGGTGTCCGCTCGACACTCGCAGTCTCACACCATGTTGGTCAATTGTTACAGGTCTGACGAACAGTCTCCTGGTCCTTCAGGTTGGGGGCTAGAACACGTATGGCGACTTGTTCTGTAAAAATTAAAATACATTTACACTTCCCACAAAACCCTGCCGCCTTGCGACCAAGCTTTTGAGCCACTGGGCGGAAGTATCCTTGCTTCACTGGGTACCCTTTGATAGTCACTTCTGTGCGTTTCGTCTGGCAACGTGTGTGAAGTGCTCAAACAGACTTGACGAATGTACAGGCGATATCGTCTCCGGAGAGGAGAAGGCGCAGGTGGTTTTGGATGAATTGAAAAAGTCATCTCGTCTTTTGGTGTGCACTTTGCACCCACAAAGTGTAAGGTCATGCCCGTGGACATACACTCACTAAAAACGCCACGTACAATCCCAGGGGAGGTACGCGAAGTTGCGGAGTTGATTTACGTACCTTGGAAGTTCAGTCAGTTTTGATCGTATTGTGACAATGCACGAATCTGCAAGGCTCGGGTGACGTTTGCTAATTTGAGACACCTATGGCATCAAAGCGGTATATCCATGAATTTCGAGGGATGTGTGTATGGGACTACACTGCGGGCGGTTTTGTTGTATGGTGTGAGATTTGGCCTGTTTCAGCAGCGTAACTGAGATATCTTCAGGTGTTCGACAATCGTTTTCTCAGAACCGTAGTTCGTGTAGTTTGATGTCAGCGCATCCATAACGAGACAGTTCGCAAATTTTCGGTTGCGCAACGGTTACTTCCATTGAAGAATATGTCTACTTCTAGAATCTCCGTCGGTTAGTCTATGCACTGTATATGGCGAACAGTTGCGTGCCGAAGAGGACTTTTTCCGTTCCCGATTTAGAGTGGCGATAGCAGAGAGCTGGTCAACTCTTGACCTGGCATAGGAGTATGAAAGAGACTACGGAAGGTTTGGGAGCTTCCTTTGCTACCAGCCTTCCATGGTGCGGACCGCATGACGCCCACTGCGCGTCGTTGCAGATGCTGCAAGATATGGCTGCTACTCGATGTCAGTGGCATTCTTGTTATCAGTTTCTAATCAGATTGCCTGAATGTCTGGAGGTGTAGGTACCTCTGAATTATTTTAGCATGGTATTACTAAGTGCCTTCCCCATTCACCATTCTTTTTTTAACAATAGGGCTTTCAAATAAATCATAGTTTTAGAGCAGTAAAGCAACAGTGTCTAACACTGATGGCATTCTGTCCATGATACTGATGCAGAGAAAAAAGTCATACACCGGAAAGTTTGTGCCGTTAGCACTTCAATATGTGTTTAGTGAGGAATTCCGGGATGCTTGATTTCGCAAGCGTCGTTGTCTGGCTTGTAAAACTAACGTCAATATATATATATATATATATATATAATGGTATGTAGGTTCCGGTTGATCGCACCATGGTGGTCCCGCCATGTGTTAGAGACATTGAATAGTTATTACTAACATTGCTATTCCTGAACTATTTTTCACTAGCCAACCAATAAGCTAGATGTAATCTTTAGCAGTACAATAAATATATTCACAAATGTCTTCCAACACATTTTCCGGGAAAACCAGCTTTGTTCCATACCATATGATATTTACTCTCAATATCTTATACGAAGTATCATTTGCGAAGGAAAAACAATTCGGAATCTTGCACACCAATCTGTTTTGTTTGCGGTGTAAATTTTTCTGAAGAATGCCAAAAATGATTTCGTCCTAACCTTAAGTTCACATCGTGTGATATCATCATCAGTCACTGAATACCCAGATACGCGTTGAACCAACTAAATTAGGGCATCACAAACATACATGCCTCACACACCCTACTACCCAGAACTATGATAGTGGAACTCCTCCATCCTTCGGGCAATCACATGATTTACAGGGACGGCATTCGGGATACACTTTCCATCAACTGAAAAAAAAGTTGCACGATCACATCCAACTCATATCCAGGGGGCAGCTGATCCGATCAGCCCTTTTAGAACAAAAGCATCGTGGGTACCAAGTACGAATGCTATTGTTAAAGGGCCCATACACTCGGTTCGGCTGTTCGGAGAAGGGGATACTCCCGAAGGTACACTACACAGAAGCCCATCTATGGAACCTCCTTTTTCCTTAGGCAAACAGACAACAAGTTATCCCGCCTATGCACAAAAGTATATTTGAAGCCCATTTCCTTGTAGACCTTGGTTTCCATGCAACACTAGCTGCGTCCACAACCGATTGCAGAACTGTGCTATATTGTCGGGGTTAATGCGCTGAGTTAGTCGGCTACATATTTGCTTTGATTTGTTGATTTCATGAAGCTTTGCTCGCACCTCTTAAAATGAAAAGTGCCAAGAACCCACTCAGCTGCGACCAACCCAAGCCAGGTAATCAAATTATCTTGCGAACAGGTGTACTTCCCGAGCTTGTGCAATTTTTGGTCAAGTCAAACATGAGTTTGACGGAAATTTGGAGGATTTACGTATCTGATGAGCCCAAGGAATGTCGAAGCCGGTCGTCAGCTACCAAAATATTTCAGAAAACTTATAATCTGTGTGGTCCGCCAAGTGAATATACTGCAATATCTCGAATATCTAACTGAAACGAACTGAAACAGGAGGCGGCCTACGGGATTCAGTGGAAGAATATTGTAAACAAAAGGTTTGGCTGGGATTCATCCCCCAATAAATCTAAGTTGTTTTGAAAATGTGCATATTCTTCCAACCGGAAAAATACTTCATGCTGGATTACAAACGCTTCATTCAAAGCATGCCTTGCTGGCTGTGTTTTGCTCATTTTGAGATAGTCTAGGATAGACATTTTTGCTCCGGTATACTTGCTTCATAAGGAGAAATAGTTCTCGTGAGAATTCTGCTCATTGAAGTAAGTGAAAAGAACGACGTCTGCCGCCTATTTCCTGGCCGGTTTTATTTGTCTGGTTTATGCGCGCTCACCGACTCCTTACCCTTCATCGAACCTCTCGTCTCTTCTTGAGTGCTTAGTACTGGCCGAGTCATCTGAAAGTTTGAGGCGAAGTTTCGACAGTTGAAGGTACTCTACAGAGGTCTGTATTGTCTGCGTATATGCGCCCTCTCCGCAAACGATGGTCCTAGCATGATGTAAAACAGGCTTGATGGGTGACTGTCGTTGACCGGAGTATTTGGAAGGTAGCAATATTGGATTGGTGGCGATGTCAATCTGCGACTTTCCGGAAGCCGATTCCAGTATGTTCGCACATTGATTAACGTGATTGCCGTTTACTTCCGTATACCCCTAATCCTTCTTCCTGATGCTTCAGTTACTCAGCAACTTGTAAGTTTGTTTCAAACGGGTGTGTTGGAGCGCGAGTCGTGATAACCTGAAAAAGATCTCTATAAATCGAGCTCAATGAGATCACCGAAACAGTATTTCTTCTGCTGTTCTATTTTATGCAGAGCTCTTTCATGGGACCAGTCACAACGCATACTATTTTTCGGATTGATTTTACTCCGCATCTCAATAAAGAGTGGATATTTTCCCCTGCTCACACGGTGCTTCAGAAGACAGCCCGACCATGTTTCAATCGAGAATTGTTTACATTCCTCACACAAACATGTTGCGTGAGCATTTCAATCAAATCTGACCCATATGATTGCCATCGGATCGCGCAAGACTGCGTTGACAAGAGTAGATTAAAATAATAATCACGCACCTTGGTGTTGTCGGCAGAAACGGAGCTTTTCAATGTGCTTTTGATCAAAGAGAATCCGTGACTGTTGCTCTCGGTTTCATCTAGTTGATCAGTGAGTTTTGGGTGAGTTAATTCAAAAGCAGGGCAGCAAAGGCTAGTCAGATAATAAACAAATAGTAGTCTGGTCACTTTAGGGTCATCGTGAACAAGTAACCAAAATAGAGGAAACAAAAATGATCATTTTGGACATATTTCATCCCAGCCTGATTGTTACATAATAAGCAGTTGTGTTCACTTGTTGAATGTGTAAATTTCCTTAGAGAGAGAAAACAAATGAAAGTGTTTATTTTCGGTAAGAAGAACTTCAGACATTTAAAGGTGTCAACTATAGAGATGTAACTGCTGTCATCGTAAACAAGTAGTTTCCTGGAGTCTGTGAGTCCGAGTAAGATGAATCTTAAAGTATCAGGAGGAGATCAGAAGCTATTGAATTTCAGTCAAGTTCCAAAAAGCAAACACTGAAAATCGCTGGAACGTCTAATTGGGATAGAGTTCAGGAAGGCTTCAAAGAATCTTTGGGCGACACTATCAAAATCAGCCGCTTTTTGAAGCAACAACAAACAACTTGAATCATTGTGTTGTTCCTTCTAGTAAGTGTCAGTCCTGTATTCGTGATGGTTTCGATCACGTGTAGATTGCAACAGTTGGAGTAACTACTCAAAGGGTTCTGCAGAAGACTATCCGCCTGATGTGTTTTGTGTGTGTGGAAACATCTCAGCTTTGTAATGGGTGTGAACTTTCTTGTAGTCATGATAAGCCCTAGGTCTTTCTCTGTCGTTCTTTTTTAGAAAAGTCTGAAACTGAACTCCGTGAGCACATGAAACTAAATTGTCACAGTAACCAAAGTATTGGTTGGACTTTAGGAATGTACTGAAGTAAAAGTCTTCAAGACTTCGAGTCGCTGTTTATTTTACTACTCGTGGAAAGTTAGGATATGATGCAATCTGAAACATCTGTTAGTTGGAGTCGAATGAAAATTCAGCCTACGAATTTCGTTGAGCAAGTCCTCTGCAGTACATCGGAACTCCTTTGAATTCTTTGTGCCCAGGGTTTAGGTTCTCAAACTACGTTCACTATTTAGGACCAGCAAAAATTCTCAGGCTGTATTCAATCAAGACGTTTCTGTCTTTCGTAGTGATTCAGCGAAGCACAATGTTTTTCGAGAAAACCCGAGGAACAGAAGTTTTTTAAGAAACCTTTTCTCATGTGTGAAACAAGACTGATGACTTGAGGCGAATGAGCCTACTGTAGGAGACTGGAGGATGGCGAAATCGATGGCGGGCAGTTCAGATTGTCCATCAGCTTACTGGGTAGTGCCATGTGAAAGAAACCTCCCTGCTTGTTCAGAAACTTAATATGATTTTTGGGGTAAGCTTCAGGCATTCCAGTACAAACAACAGAAGTTGACTTTCGAGAAACGCACTCATTTGCAAAACAATTTGGTTTTCACGAGAACTCAACTGATCAACTGAATCTCTCGTTTATGATTTTCTACGAATGAAAGTGCTGCACACAGGCCGCCTCATTTTTCAGTTGGCACGATATTCGAGATATCGCAGTATATTTTCATAAAGGAAACTAGTCACAAGGTTGCTGAAAACTCTTCGACAACCCACGACCGGTTTTGCCCTTTTTGGGGCTCATTAGGTAGGCGCAGTCCCCGAGTTTCCGTCAACCTTACGATCTACTTGAACTCAAATTGTAAGAACTCATAGATGTGTTCCTGATCGCGTTTAATGCATATATAAAAATAGAGAAAACTAACCGGTTATTGACTCGCTTAAGGAAACTAATTGAGACCCTTTGGAGATTTCTTGTATCCTCTTAGGTTATTATGCTTCGAAGGACCTTATTTCGTAGTCAGTGTACTAAAACATGCTTGCAAATGGACGCGAGTGGATAATGTACCGGCATCAAAAATTAGTATGACTGCAGGTGACATGTGAGTTACATACTTTTATATATATTCTTCCAAGAAAGTCGGTTATGTGTATGATGACCTTTCAGGTTTTCATATTTATCTGAAAAAAGTGGACCATTCTCCTCGGTTTATTCTTTTCATGTGGAGAGCTCCTGCAGACTGTTCGCTCCGTTCGTTAATCTCTGTAATCCATGTAATACGGCTACGCATCAGCCTACTGCGCAGCGGAACAATCATGTGGAACAGAGCCGTGCGATTATGCCCCCACGTCGGAATCACGTCCGATTTCATCATGTGCCGGAGAAAGGTCAAATAAGGACACAGAATGTTCACATCCATTCCATGGCCAAGGCACCCCGTACACAAGCGCACAGATGTCCATCTACGCTCCACCGAGAACCAGTGTGGATGTGTGGGAGACACACTGGTTAGTTGACAGCGGATCGACCGTCAAATACGGTGACAAGTGAATCATATATATAGAAGTTTGTAATTGCGTTAATACACAGTTCCTTCAGGTCGTCTTCTTGTCTTCTGACTATAACCCAGTAGCGTCAGGGCAGGTGAAGAGATACAACACCATGCGTACCCGAAATTCCGACTTCAGAAAACATCGCGGTGATTGTTTCGATCTCAGCACTAGAATATTTGACTTTCCATTCAGTACGAAATTCCAAACAAATCCACCAAACGTGCAGGACGGCGAATAGAATTTCAAACAAAAGCACCTCCATTGGAACTAACTCAGAGATCGGAGTTTGCTTCAGAAGGAATAACAGAAATACCTTACCAGGTTTTATCTGGCTTTTGACTCAAGTTTCTGGCTTCAGGACTTCGGTTATTATCCTAGGATGTGTCACATCATAAGTTCCCGCAATAATGAAAGGAATTAACTACATTCCGATTGTGACTCAAAATTTCATGTTATGTGAAACGGAACTATACACGGCCCGCTGAAATTAATACTCGTGGAATATGGCGACCTGTGCGTAGATAATACCCTCATAAACTATGCCTCCAAAAATAGATAGCAAAAGAGCTTCGCAATCGGACCACATTGTTAAACTAGAGTCGTCAGAAAATCACTGCCTTCGGATCGTATATGCAGAAGCATTTACATACACTGCACCAACAACCAAGTTCCTTGAGCTATACTCAAATCTAATGAATACCATCTAATTGATGACATTCGACTGAATATCGTGCTGGATGACGTCACACACGCAATTGAAATTTGGCAGCAGAGGAATTCAAAATTTAACAGGAATTACCGTACCAATTAACGGTTTTCACTGTTCACACAGACGTTCAGTCAACTGCGGTGCAGTAATCGATGTGTTACCAAATTACTTTTTCCTGTCCTTTTTCGCAACCAGGTTGTCCTAACACAGAAGTGCTTGTGCCTTAACTGCCCCTTCCGCCTGCGACCATCTCTTCTCTTATATCTGTGCACTCTAAAACAAGAAGTGGGTTGTTTTTTTTACTGAAATACAACCATGTGTCCAACAAGCCGAATTCATTTTTGTTCGCAAGTTTATCAATATTAGGCTGCTTGCCAATTAAACTGCAGTTTGCATCATCTTTGATCGAAAAAAACAGGTGTTCAGACCAGATTTAGTGTGCCGAAGGCAAGTTCAGAAACGACCAAACTTCGGGATTGCATGAAAGGAACCACACATATGACTAGTATCAAATAACCGCTTTACTGACAACACCAGATGCAGAAAAACACGGATTTCGCTAATTAATAGCGCAAAAAGTTGACAGGTTTGCGTGCTAAATCTCAGCTGGAAGAATATGAGTTCATAGTTATCAAGCGTGGACCGTGTAAAGGTTGATACTTACAACACCGAATAAAGACCAACCAGGAGGAATTGATATGCTCATTATTTAATTTTGTATATGACCTGCAAACAGTCGAAAAATGATGGAAATATACCGCAACAAAAAGACATGATGAATGATGACGAATGATGAATAACCCAGAGAATACCTAGAAGAGATTACAGGAAGAATGGGGATTGAGCCTTTTTTAGTAAGTGAAGACAGTAAAAAATGAAGCTGCACCAAATGGATGACGCGGTGCGGACTCTATATGGAAGTGAGTCATTTTAAGGGAATTTCGGAAGAAGAGTTCTGACTATATAATGGATGTAGTAAATTAACAAGTTTTGATGATTGGACTACCTTATAAACTGCTCTTGTGCGGGCTTTCATGCATGAAGTTAACGAGTTTATTACCTGAGAATTTGAGACCAATTAAAGTTACGAATAAATGACAAAACTGTACTGATATGCAGTAAAAAATATGGATAATGTCTGCGGTGTGAATGACGTTGAACCTATTCTTCGCACCAGCCACATCACTCGTTGACTTTTTGAAATGGATTTTGGTTTGAAGATATCTGGTGTGTCAATTTTGGCTAGTAATTTAAGCACAGTCTCGAATTCAGATTGTTTATTTCCATTGTGTATATTTCTCAAGTTAAACTTCTGGCTTACCTCTTAGTGTCTTGTTGATGTTACTAGGGGTATACAGATATACCTAGTAACATAAATGCTTCTCCAACACAAGGGCTCTGAGTGGATTTTTCACTAATGGCTACATTAGTAATAAAGATACTGCATCTCCTCTAAAATTGGCTCTCTAAAAATGCAATATGCTGGTATTCGTAAACCGGAAAATGTAACACTGACATCGATAGTATGTAGCAGTGAAACTATGTTTCAGAGGTAAACGAACAGTCTCAGATAACGCCCGTGATCCAAGACATGTTATGATGGCTCACATTACACTGCAGTGTACGTGAGGATTGGGAACATGTCTCGTAAATTAAAACAGTCAGTCATCTATGCCAACCGACCTTATCCGTGGCACGTGGAGCGGTTTGTTTTCGAGGTCATTCCCTGTTACGTAGTGCTTACGTTTACCCGTTCATAGATTCTATATAGTTTCGGCAGCCAGAGCAAATAGGCTATCATTCCGAATCAATACTCACGTTCGAAGCTTGAGCATGCAACCAAACTTCCTCTAGCTATTCAGGGCGAAGAGGATCGTGTGTCAGGCATATTCTCTTTTGAACTAGTGTGATTCCAAAACAGTGCGTATTATCTAAAGCGGAAGATCTTGGACCAAAGTCCGACACAGTTAGGACGTAATTATGCTCAGGAAAAATATATCGGTATGTACACTGTCGGTAAAAAATTGTTGAACTGCCTAATCACAAACCATTGGCAATCTTAGGGAAGAAACGATTAGGTGATGTTCTAAAAGGCCTGTTGCTTATCTTGATCGGACTCAAAAAGTACGACTATGAGCTGGTTTATCGATCAGGAACACATGCTTGTTGCTAGAACGCTATCCATAGCTCCAATCATGATTCTGAGGAATTTGATCATTAGTCCAAGGTGGTTTTCATTATTGATTGTAGCCCTGTACTCACAGGAAAACTGACTAAACTGCAAGAAGCGACCGGACGAGGTGCCACTAAGTAGGAACCACGTTAACTGGTTGCATGCAGCTGGAGCTGTAAAAATGAAACCTGTTCGAATACCTGTGAACGTTCTCGAAAAACTGTGGCCGCATATTGTCGCATATTTGTTTTTACACAGTCTGCTTCAATCCCTGGTGGTATATGACAATTGAAGCTAGTGATTCGAGACTGAACGAATCTCAACCTTGTGCACAGCAGATGTAGTCATTTAAGCGCGTCACCAGTTTGTAAGACAGGATTCCTGAGTGGATGCTCTGGGAAAAAGGTCTGCAGTGTACCGGCAAAACTGTTCCAACAGTTCAGCCAGAAATGGAGATTTAAGCACCTTAACATCAGTCCGTATCACAGTCAATATAAGGGCAAAGACGAGTAAGTGGTGACGATAGCTTAGCGTATTATGACGGTCGGAAAAGACCCCAGAGTGACTCCATATAATGCCATTGGATCGGGTGACTTCAAATGCCATAAAATCCATTAGATAGTGAGCCGAGCACGTCCAATTATTTATGCAAACTATGCTGTTTTGTAATACTAAAATGAAATTTCTCTGGAGTGAATTCTCTTTTATCGGTTTCAGATAATACAACAGGCCGGACCGTCGATGATAAATGCGTCACTATCGTATCATAGTGTGATGGTCAAAGTTGTAACACGCTATGGTGAAGGGGCAATATGAATGGTTACAATGGGCATTGATGAAGCTCCATCAAACAAAAGTTGGTCCTCAAAGTAGTGTAGTTGACTGAGTCAAAAACAGTGCCTAAGCCTGTAGAGCACACAGTGGCAGGTTGTTAAAAATTGAAGAATTTTCCCATCAATTGACAAAGAAATCTGCCAAACAAAAACTTTTCGGGTGAGGAGTAAGTCTCCCTGGTTACTTTGGGTGAAAATCCAGTTGATAAAAAAGTAGTAAGGGTATTTTGACCGCCGTATGAAGTATGGAGTTCAGCCTACTTCATAACTCATAACTTCATAACTCCTTGACCATATCAAAACCTGTTGTGTCACGCGACTTTGATTTCTTACTGGTGCAATCTCTTGGTGACATTAACCAGAAGGATGCTGGGGCGCCAAGTTTAATCCATTCGGTGTTTTGGCATCAAGTTCATCTCGTGGATTCTCACGATTAGGTTACTGGAGACAACATTCAGCGAATTCCATCAAGTGTATTCTGTTCTACAGTGTTACAGAACCTAAACACAAGACAGCCCAGTAAAAAGACAACAGGTGGAGTGGATACTGATGGTGGACACACACTGGGACTCAAAATCGATACCGTCAGATTAGCACTAACTACATAAACAAAACGTATAATCTTTGTCAAAAAACTGTGCTATATAGGTGCTATCATTTTAAGGAAGCAAAATTGCTTAGTCCAACGATTTTGAGCCTATCACACGCCATGAATGGTCTTAAATATATCGCGGAAGGTTCTTCCCAGAGGTTTTGCTGATCAAACTAATGTACAGTAGTTTCCGAGGGAAGCAAATCAAAGGGATCCCATCTTTCAAACTGCAACAGTCCCGTAAAATTTGGCTTTAAATTAATATCTTTTGAAAGACTGCATTTTTGAAGAGTAATTTACTCTCCTGCAATGCTAGGATTCAGAATTCTTGGTGAGGTTTTCCAAGTTAGGGCAACAAGTAGGCTCTCGGTCTACTGACCGACTGATTCCAGTATTTACAAAATTGCTTCCAACGTGGCTGACGTTCCCAAACATGGCTTTCGGTTACGTGAACGTCAAACACCACAGTGATTTCTCAGAAACAGACCCTGTCAAAAAGAAGCCACTGCCTTAGAGAGCATATATTAGTGTTCGTGATTAATAATATAGATAAAATTTCACTTCGAACATTCCAACGGGATGTGGAGACTTGACAGTAGATATCAGCGAAAAGTGAAGCAAACAGAGTCAATAACTTTTACAGATCAGTTACATAGCATATTTGTTCTATTCACAGGATTTTTCTGTTGCGTATATGACATCAGATCTCAAATTTCGCAGCTCATCGTCGTACAGCACAGAATTTTGACACGAAAACCTCATCATTTCCTATAGAATATGTGCACAGTAGATACGGGAGTGATCACTGTAGTGATCTGACTTAGTGACCAGTAATAGCTTCAGGATAGACCACGAAGGTCATCAATTCGCGGGCGGTCCCTTCCGGGTAAGTATAGCTTCTTGGGAAAGTTAGGTGTTGCGTTGTGGTATCTGGGGCCCAGAAGGGATGAAATTTGTACCTAGATTGCTGTTCACACCCTGGGGTGTCGCGTTCTATTCTGTGGTGATGGCAAAGTCCATTTAGATGATTGCCATCTAACCTCATTTTAACACATCACACTAACATGGCTTAGAACATCATAGAGCTACCTTCATTGGGGAGCCTGAAAGACAATACTCGTAAGAGTCCAAAGCACAAGTAAGTCAATAAATACAAGCGCTTCATTTGACGGTTGCACAAGACATTGAAAAAACACCGTTTGAGATGATGGATACTTGAATATGGTGCTCGCACTCCATCGACTCATTTCACCAACGCATTAGACTACAGACAAACCAACAGGAAATATCAAATAGGCCAGACGAAAGGAGAGGTCATAACAACCTGGTCCAAAATGACCAATAAGTATATATAGTGGGCAGGATTTGGCATGCTTAATGTGTGTAGTATTTAAAAGGTGGATTTCGTCTGACATCGGGAAAAGGTTCGTCCTAACCTACGGTTTCCGTTAACCGTTGTTTCGTGTCCTCAAACTTCCTCTTTTTGATGCGCCTCATTAGAACAAAGTTTGGAAGTGTCATCAGTTCACTAATTTAGGAAAAACCAATAAATAACGGATGCCTTGCAGCAATGTTCAGTGGGACTTTCATCATGCTGAATAAGACTTTCAAGCGAAGTCGGTGGTTGTGAGGTTCTGATGTTCACAACAGCGGTTGGTATTTCCTGGTTTATTTCAGATGATAACTAACAAGAAATTGTGCCGTCTCAAGTGTTTTCTAAAAAGCTGCCATTTAAGATCCTCACGAGTGTTGTGATGAGCTGCAATAGAAGTCACATACGTTCATTTTGCTTTTTAGTCAAATACCATCGATACATTCTCACCGGCGATTGGTTAGAATTCAAATTAGTTTTTTTTTCTAGCAAGGAACAATAGATGCCAAAGTAGAAAGTCAGTGCATAAGTATGTGTTACGTAAGCACGGCAAAAATGCCGTTTTTCCGGATAGTCGTAGTATCATTTCTATACCTAAGCTGTTGCTTTATCCAAAAAATCTGAGAGAGCATTAGGGTTTAACAGGCAAGTAGCAGAGAGCTGGACCGAATAGGCGAGTGTTACGGAGTATGGTCCATGGAAGAAGACAGCACGTGCCATCGACGGAGCATCAATTGTTGATAGGCAGAGGACTGAGTTGCAAATCTGCTTAACGGTCAGGAGTAAACGTATGCAGTGAACATCCACCTCTGGAAATGTGAAAGGAGGCGTCGGTTAGGCATTTCTGGACCGTGTAATACGCGTCAAATGGAATGTAGGACAAATGGATGTAGAACAAACATCTTTGGCTGGGCCTCCTCAAAGAGTGGATAAGTGGAATGACTTATAGTTTTAAATTCGGTCAACGTTTCAAATGGAAGCTTAGACGACCACCTTATTCTCACTCCAAATTCAAATACATCGGATAGACTCTTGTTGTTCCAAATGTGACAGACACCAAATTAGATACTTTGAACAAGTGTAGAGCATTGTGGAATTACGCTCCCGCGGCAAATCTTTGAAACTATTTGCTGACAGCACTTTAGCCGAATAAAACTATCCATCGAAATTTTCCGTAGCTAACTCATTCTATCAAACTGTCAAGGTTGAGTGGAAGAAAGAAGCTTTGAGTTGATGGAGTTTCAACAAGTAATTATATCCGTATCATTAGATGAGTTAGGTCTTCCTAATGTCGCTTCCTCGCTCAACTGTCTATTTTCCGGGCAAACTAATTTCATGTAGGATTAATAAAATAACTGTCTACAATACAATTAACTGATGTGTAGAATAAAAAATCATTCGTCCGTAAGTCTGCATACTTGTCGCGATCTCTCACTATATTCTCGCGATAACAGAAACTTCTGAAAACTAATGTGGTGGAAACCAGCCAAATTGTATCTTGACGTGAGAACAAATTCTGACGCACACACTCGTCAACCTATATGGACTGAAGGTCTGTGTTCGCAAAAGACTTATGTAAAGTAAGACTAGTGGAGGTTCTAGAGGCTCTAGGAAAATAATAGCATTTCCACGTTCCAGAGTGCTTGACTAAAGTTTTGTATCGGACTGCATCTGGTATAGCTAAATTTATCCTTTTACTATCAGTAGATAAGAAAAACATGTTTCTTCACTAGTACTGAGCTGAACTAGACTCTAGCTGTAGCAAGGTCAGATAGCTAGGCCTGCTTATTGCGGCAATTTCCTCGCCTTTATAACAAGCAGATTGAGAGTGTGTTATTTCTCAGATTAGCATCTCACTTGCAAGAAGTGTCAGCACCATAAAAGGTACTGGAAAAAAATTAAATACCACGAGGTTGATGTACAAAACATCAGTTTGAGCATACTATCACATTCGAACGTTGATGGACATACATGTCAGTCTGATTATCAGCTTACCAAATTCAGACATGCCTTTTTATAGTATTATGTGATTAACTGGAGCCTCAGTCAAGACCCGCGTTCCGCCTTACTGCCTTGAGAATATAAATTTATGGATAAAAATATATCATCACTTGTTTCTATTTCTGTTTCCATGTACAAAAAGGTTGAAGAAAACTGATACCTGACAAGCCTTACAAGCATTACAAAAGTGCGGCACCCAAGAGAATACCAAATATACTAAACATCGTTTCAACGACAGACAGTCTGCGCTAGTTCTAATCAAACTTACGGCCGTCGGTCTGATACAAATATCCTCCCAATAACACAAATGGGTATCGCAGTTCCTTCGTTGTCTAACTGTGTTTCGTGAAGAAGGGATACGCGATGAGGCTAGAAAAGCTCAAATTGACACAGGGGTAGTAAAACCAAAAATCCGGGCATTTGAAATAACATATAGATGAGGACAGGAATTGGCAGTACACCCCAACCTAACAATAAGCTAGGATTTCAGGCGTTCTTGGACAAGTGATTTATACTTTAAGAAAAAACGAATTGTGATGGAATGTGAACTATTTTCTGAAGTGAAATACTGAAGCAATAAAAATAGTGATCTAATTGGTGGGTAGATTACTTTCAGTACCAGGATGCAGGTTAAAAGACAGCTGTGTCCATCTATATGAATCTTTTAAAACTTGTTGGTCAACTACCGTGACAGATAAATGGGATGCAGTTTGAATGGGATGTGTATGGATCCGTTAGGACGCTTCCTGAGGGATGAGCGTAGGTTAGTACGTGAGTACATGTGTTTGTGCGGCACGCCTATACAAAGGCATTTAGTCGGATATGCCAATAGCAAAAACACGCGATCCCGAAGACCGGCCTGACTAATTCATCTGGGACACGAGCTGAAATATCTCGTCAGCGCACACGTGACCATGTTGGTAAGCGTATGCGCGTGATTTTTTCTGGTTCATCTAATACTCTGTCCGGTTGCAAGCAGTTGTTCACAATATGATTTCACATTACGACGGATGTTGGGTGGCCGAGATTAGCCTGGATTATGGTGCTTGAGTTGATGGATGTTAATTTGGTGTCTGCTCTTCTACACCGCTTTTGTCTGCGTTGTTGGCAGTTCAAGCGTTCCCAGGGTTCAACCATAGATGTGGTTGGTCAAGATGCTTGTACTTGATAGACGTAGTCTGATGTGGTTGGCATGTCGGGTTTCTTTGTTGTTGACTTGATTCAAAAAGTTGGATATTCTTCAAGGTATTCAGCTGCCTTTGTTTTCAAGACATGTCAGCGAATTTCTCGTTTTTTGTTGCATGCTGTCGGTCTACCTTCTGTCCGGTTTTGGGAAATAGTGCGTGCAATGTGATTCTCAACTTACATTCAAGAAGAGTTTCCGCTAACAAGGCTCCGTTTGGCGCGGCCGAGTTCGGTGTATAGATGCATGTAAAAATATATATTGCTTAAACAATTTTGCCCTTTTTGGCATGTCTACAAACCGCTCTGCTTTCCTGGTAAATGGGGGGAGGTAAACAGGACTGCGAGCGTGTCAGATGGTCACTGGAAACTGTTCCGATGTAGATCGTGAGGCATTGTCAGCTACACTTGTTTTTAAAGACCAAAATGCTCAAACAAGTTATCAAAGATAATATCTTTGTGGTTGTTATGGGTTATGTGAGATGGAAAATCATTTGGATGTGTTAGATACGCATACACGCCAACTGAAAAGGCGTCGATCATCATGGAAACCTGAGAAAATCCGCGAGGATACTATTTACAGTGCACTGAATGCAGAACATAACAGCAACTCAGATTCTACATATGCCTCCACAGCCAATTTGAATGTTCGCAAGCTTTGAAAATTTGTTTGATATCCTGATCCGTTCTTGGCTAGGGTGCATAACTGTGTGCCGGTTTTTTAATTCCGCGTATTCCTAAATGAGCGGAATACACACGTTACATACTGGTTTCGTTAGAGCCCTTAAATTACAACACCATTTATTAGCGTCAAATAACCCGACACTATTGTTAAAGCATTTCAACTTAGAATATAATCACCCATGTTTTGGAGAACCTACTGTCGGAATTTGGTAAATAACGCGCTCCCTTTTGAAAAAAACGATCCGGCGTCGAAAATTAGGACCATACTCATTTTGTTTGACTGTAGGTCCCCTTGAAGCTTAATAGATTGAGTGATGTATGATTAACCGCCTTAGAAATCTACTGCTTAAATGATGTAAATAAATGCTCCTATCTCATAAACGGAAGCATCACCAGCAGTTATTATTGGTGGTTTGATGTCATGATGTGTCAGGTAAAGTTTAGAAGATGATAAATATTTAAGTCTATCTGACGCGGGCTGGAAGACAGTGACCGAAAGAAGGTTTAAAAAGCAAGTTATTAGGCGTTGTTCGAAACTGACGGTTTGTACGAATTTGGTATAACAGGTCACGTGTTCTATAAATGATTACAGCTATGCGCGACCACTCACTGTGAAAATCTCGTCTGGATGAGGATGACTTCCTTAAGAATTAAAAAAATACTTAAGGTACTAAATTTGGGCTTAGGACTGTTTAAAATTCGGTTTTGCTAAGGCAAATCTCCATTGACGAATAAGACTGGAAAATTAGTCTCAGTGCATCTCGTGATCTCCTGTTAAGGATCTAGTAACGTTGATGTCATCCGCGTAGCATGCCATCCGTGATTTTTTTGAAAAATCAAACGTGCACACCTAACCCCGAAGACATATTTGGTATACCGATAGAGAATCTATGTGTGCTGACAATCAGATGGTGCTCAGAAAATCCTGCGATTCCATCTGAAGTTGTGCCTACCAAAAATCAGATTTCGGAAATATATTTCTCTGATAAATTGATACTCCCGTACGGGAAGCAGATGTTGATAAGTTGGTAGAGTTTCGTTCAAACCGGTTAAAAAGATCATCGCAAAGTAGAATCAAAATGTCAACCTTCGTAAATGCTTTGACAAGTGCCGTGTAAAAATTATGGTTTACTGTTTTCGGAACAATATTTTTACGAGCCGTTCAGTTCTGTCGCTTACGCTTCTGTTGTGGATTAAGGGGCTGGAAATTTGGTTCGGGACACGTTTACTTTCGTGCTCTGCTGATTTGGCCTCGTGGTGCATTCCCAACTCATCAATAAGACATCACCATAATACACTGGTCATTTTTGAATGAAATCACGATTTGCATCACTGGAAACTAATGCAACAGCAGTGTATATTGAACCAAAATACCAGTGACAGGGTTAAGTGGAACATAGCAAGTTCAAGCTTTTGTATGCAGCCTATCCCTATCAGGTCATTGCGGTTGTCGATGGATAAATATCAGACACCGAAGTCATGCTTATTGGGAGAAAAACAAATGGAATTTGGCGATCACAAGTATTCCTAATTACTCGAGCTGTTCCAGTACGTGTTGGGCATCCCAAACTCGGCGAACAAACCAACAACCAAACAGCGCACCCGAGCTACCTACATTCCACAACATTGCCATCCCACTTTAGTCAAGCTTGACCGAGGTCACAATATCCGAAACTGTATCAGTATAAACTGTTAAAATTACTTAATTGTTAGTCTGCTCACCGAGCTTGGTAGTTGTATTGCAAAAGTTTCATCACCAACTGAGGTGACATCGCCAGTGCTGGGTTAAGTAGGTGAATTCTTCTTTTACCTGTGCTTATGTAGCTCCCAAACGGTATCTTTTGGTGATATAGGGTCTGGATAGCGGCGTAGCTGGCTCAGAAGATCTGTTTTCGGCTGACCGGCATCCGATGGGTTAAATAACGACGGCGTCAAAATACAGTTTTCCAGGTGTGTGGACAAGTCCTGGAGGTGACAGAACTTACTCCCTTTTCACGATACCAGACTGCAAGCCTCGAGGAAATACCAGAAGGTCAACACTCGCAAGCGAATTGTCAGAGCGAGACTCCAAGAGTGACATATCGCAGTCCACGGTTTGTTTAAACCAGATGCTATAGTTATCGGATTGTGACAATCAGGCCGCTATTGGACCGGTGGTTTGCTCTGGGTCATCAGATGACGATTCGTCCTGTTGTGCTTGCCAGCCAAGCACTCGTAACCTGTTTTTGATGTTGATAGCGTATCAGTCATGAAAATGCTGTTCCAATCTGGCAAATGGTATGTCACAAGACGGATACAAATTTTTAACCAGGTACAATAATGATTGTGACTCTCGTTAGGACCAGTGGGCATCAGAATTCTTCACTGGACCAAGCTTATCTGCATTATGCTCGGTGGAGCGTGCGTGCCAGCGATATTGACTCAGGTCACTCTTTGTCGAAAGAAGGCTGGAACAGTCAGTACAAACCAATTATATGATCATGTTCTCACCAACACTTTCATTGTCGTGAATTCGATGGTGAACTACCAAGCCAACTTTCTGTTTGTAGCACTGGCCACATTCCACACAAATGAGCAGCACGAGTCTCTCCTATATGCTGGTTGGAACTGGTGCGGAGGTCCCGGATGAGTCGTATTGTACATTGTTGAAAGTAACCAGCCCATTGAAACCGAACAGGGTGGTTAGCCGTCTCTGGAGTCTGGAGCTCGTCCAGACTTACGTCCGGGCTATCTAGGTGGCCCACGAAGAGGTGGCTCTCTCACCTTGTTCGCAGTAGCAGCACCGACTCAGAATACGACTTCATAACACCGGCCTGAGAACCAAATTGTACAAGACTATCTGGATCACATTGTGAGCCGTATATACTGGTTGTTAATATCACCTGGGTGGTGGTTCTGATTGGATCATTTCCTCTTGTTGAACAGGCGTGCCAAGCCGTGCTAAGATGGGCTTAAAAATGCTCTGTTGCATTTTGTTGTTCAGAAAATGCCTGCTGTTGGTCTTCAGTCTGGTTTTCCTGCTTTTATAGTGGTATACACTACTACCGTCAGTCACCGTTGATACTCTTCACGAGAACAGAATTCAGACCAGTGGGTGACTACATGTACTTGTGTGAACATGCATAAACACAATAACTTGTTCGGTTCGGCCGATAATAAGAACAGACATTATGAGAACAGTATCGAAGTTCGCTTGAATTCTGGTGACTCGTGTACGACCTGACCGGTTTTTTGGAACATGGTTGATGATTGAATTAGCACTCACCTGTATTTTGGCTATTAACAACCACGGCAGGAGCTGCTTAGAAATCTGCAAATCGTCGATCGGGGTTTCGTTTGGTGAAATAGGCACAGTTACTGAGACAGACTAAATCGTTGGTGTGAATTCCGGGAACTCGAGCAAGTCATTTTTGCCCGGTTTTGTCAGCACGTTATAAAATGGACCAACAGCAGTCTACCTTCTGAGACAGAAACAAAAGAATTGCTGATGTTAGTCAACATAACTTTCAATTTTTATGAAATTCTCGAATGTTCAAATTTTAACATGATTAAACTGGTGGAGGCTCTCTAACAGCCATGTTTTCCGCTGGCTTTAACGCACTTTAGCTGTTGGTAAACGGTTTATTAAATCCCCTGAAATGTGACAATGTTATCTGCGACAACCCAGTGAAGCATGAGGTCCATTTAATTTGGCCAACTATGTTTAACTGATCAGTATGTACACTTCCTCAGTGAGTACCATTGTTCGGTAGAAGGATAGAATCGAAATTAATAATCCGAACAGACTGAGCTGCACATTGTGTAGCAACTTTGTGACAGTCATTTTCCAAGAGATTTTCTGGTGACGTCATGCGCCAGTTCAGCACTTCACTCTCACGTTCGCGCAGAGAGGAAAATTAATGCCGTTCACACGACACTTTGTGACATTAATTAATTTCCGGATGGTTGCTTCACCAAGGAAGAAGCGAAGATGTACGTCGTTTAGCACAGTTACGGAAGAGTTAACTGAAACACGGAATGGCAAGTGACTCCACTTTTTGCCTTATTCTCCGAAAATAAGTGGGAATTTTGTCAATGGAAATGTAGTCAGTTACTTTAGCTGTGAGACGTCATGAACTACAATTCATGGGTCTCTATGGCAAGGGCTTACTGGAATAACTTTCCAAGAGATTAAGACGCTCGAGAAGTAAGTCGAAAACTCTTATTATTCTTTATAATTAAGCATGATAATACATGGCCATATGGACGCATGGGAAAATATATTCGAGTCGTTTAATAACAACTTACTACTTAAAGCAACCTAATTGGTTTTAACGAGCATTTAACGGGTGTATATAGCTTTCTCCATTTAATGTTTACTTGAACTGAATGAACGCGATGTCGTATGCATAATTCCCTTCAGAAGATTAGACGTATGGATACGAACAAAGGAAGTAACATCTCACCGGTATGCTGAACCCAATCACTGGCGTCTGTACTGTGAGCTAGGTTCTGGCAATTTTTCGCTAGCCGTATTTTCCAAATTTTGATTTGATCCAATGGTAGAAATAGCAGAAATAAAACAGTATCTGTATCACTCTCTACGAGACTTGATCGCCAGACCTAGGGTTTATTTCTCGCAAAAAATTTATGCCTGTTTGTCACGCGCTAGCAGAGTCCAGTAGAAAAGCAGTCAGCTTGGCAACCGTACACATAAATAATGTTGTAGTTGCGTGCATGCAATTCGGACGAAAATTTATAAAATATTCGGGTTTCATTACATGACTTGCCCAATTTTTCAAGTAATGTCTGGTCTTTCTGCGCAAACCGAAAAATAGCATTTGAGAACTTTTATCATTGACAACCTCACATTTACCTGGGGACAAGTTTGGCCCATCCGTAGCCAAAATGGAAGGTCAATGTATTACCCATGTGAACTCCTAATTGTAGCACCCTCTACAACTTTATCACCCGTCGTTCAGGCCTGTAGATGATCTGGACATCTGCAAATCATTTCACTCAATAAAGACGTCTCAAATGACAGACAGAAGTGGATGACGCTGATCGTTACACATTTTCACATCGTACTCAAAATAACCAGACATCATGCAAGTAGGCAACCAAATAGAATTTTATGCGGATATAGTTTTCCACAGACGTGGAACTGAAACAGCAGCAGAACGAGTCATTCCTCATAGTGTTTGAAACATTTTCAGAGCTTCAGTGATCCCCCCGCCTTTGTGTTCCATGTGCGTGCGTTTTCGCACGTGCTCTCTATTGCTGTTTGAGCTGGTCTACCTCTCTTTCTCTCTCCCACTCTTTGGCGCGCTCTTCCTTCTCCTCTGGTTCTTTTGTTCTGTTGAAGATCCTGGCAAACATGCTATGAGAAATCCGAATTACACAACAAGTCATTATCAAGAATGGGCACATTGCTTAGAATGGTTTCGATTAATTGGCAACTGAAAATTGAGGTAGTGTGAATAGAACATCAAGCATTGCTTCAAAAATGACATCTGAGGGGTTGAAATACGCATATTGTTGAAAGGAAGAAGGCCTTCGCTGCCTCATCAGTAGTATCCACCGTTACACCGTTATTCAACTTAGCTGGAATGACTGTTTTGAGCGGACGCACTGGGGGCACTTTTTACTGGCAGACAGCGCTGCAAGAATGGACGAAATTCTCCTTCAACGAGATATCTGAAGGCATTTTTCAGGCACTTCGCTCTCAACTCAGTTATATACACCCAATATGGGATCTCCAATATCCTCGATTTTGACACATACGTTCACAGAAGACTTTGAACAGAAGGTCTTAGCCGGGTTGAAGCATTCACCGACGGTTTTCTGACGTTACATCGATGATTCGTTCGTTGTGATGGCCCATGAAAAAGTTAACGAATTCTTTAGGTATCTTAATACTTTGGAGCCCCACTTTGAGTTTAGCATGGAGCCAAGATTTACGTCGGGTGTACTACGCTTTCTTAGTTGCATGACACACAAAACGACTATTTACAGGAAACCAACAGACAGGGTTGCGGTCTTAAACTACTGATCAACACATCCAAAGGTATCTTGCAGCATGGTTTTAGTAATGCTTAGTAGAATAGGGGCACTGCGCACAGAAGAGTTCAGCCAAACAGCGGGACAACTTCAGGTAAAAAGCGAATTCAAGAAGCGGATACCAGTGGAATTAAGCAAGCAGCAACCAAGACGCTTATTCGTACCAACACCAAGACCCCCAAAGGAGTGGAGCGGAACAGAAATCATCCTGAATAAAACAGAACATTATTTTAGAAGAGAATACTTTCGCGCTCAGTACTGGTGCAGTTTAAGGATTACCTTCCAGCTGATTGAAATAGGAAGTGTGTATACAAAAAAGTCAGACATCCATGGAATTGCAAACCAGAATCGGTGAGCATAGGTTATGCATTAACAGACCATAGCATACACTGGATACTATGCGCAGGATTCATTAGGAAAACGCGACATTTTGAGATGGAAACTATGATTCACATCAGAGTAGCTGGTGGCCGGGGCGGTTTAAATCGCTGAGCATCTCATCGCAAAAGGAACAGATGGCGCAGAATTGGTGTGTGTAGAGCAATTTTAGATTATCTGAGATGAAATGAGGCGGTGTGAGGTTATCATTGAAATGGTCTGGGTCCAATAGTAAAAAAACCCAAACATATTTAGGTCGAATTATCCTCTCAGATCCAAATCAGCTGTCTTGGAACCCCTCAGGGCACACGGACCAAAAAAATATGTGAATGACTCTTGGGAGGAATATTCCATTAAGGTATCCACGACCAAAAAAACAAGGCCGCAAAACCCTGCTTCAGTTTGATGACAAACTCCTCTAACCAATCCATCGTGTTTGTCATCCCCACTAGTCGACAAACAGGAACTTCAGACCAGCACCCAGAACGGGTCAAGTCGGCTAGTAATAAAAAATCTAACAGATTGGTTTTCTGACTGCCTTGAAACTTGGTCATCCTGGTAACCATTCCACTTGATCTGACGAAGCCAAAAGCTACCCTCAGAGTACGAAAATTGTAAAAGTACACAGCGACCTCATTGAGGCTGGCTCGCGAACCTAATGACCCTTACCGAAATTCCGTGAATAGGCGAATAATTTTATGTGTATTCAAAAAATACGGATACCATAAAATAAAACTGTAGGTATTCACAGTTTGTGAGTGGAGTGCAGGAATCCGTGTACTTGCCCAGGATGTCGGTACTAAATGAAGGAAGCCTTCATACAGAGGCGTGATATAGATGTTATTGTACAGGTTAACTTATACCTTCCTTCGCATTGGTCCCTAAGGGCATCTAGCTTAGGAAAGGCTTTTCCTATGATTCAATTAGGAACAGGATAAAACTGTAAGGTCATAAAATTTCGCCTTTAGATACCAGATGTAAGCATTCAGGTATCCTAATTCCTTAGCGCAAATAAATCGTCTTCACACTGCCAGTTGTGCAGACACATGACCTACGAGATAGTGCTCTTTTGGTTCCAGATTAGAATGTCCAGGTTGCTACTCCCAGGATAAAGGACAATCAACATCAATTTTTTCAAAAAACATAGTAAAATGCTGTGAAAGACAATCGGAAGTTTTTTTAAAAATTGTGATAACTAGCTGCCATGTCAGGTATGCGTTTGGTATTCTCAGTGAATAACTTGTATCTTTAGAACGGGAATAGTTGTGATATTGCCCTTAGTTACTGATTATTTTAGTGACGTCCTCGGTATTCATTTATTAGAAGAAAGCTGAAAAACCAGTTTAGCCCTCTTGAGTCTATAGTATATCGTAATGCATACACCCCGGAAGTCAAAATCTGGTCAGTGCACTTCGCTACTTTTGTACGGAGATTGTAAGCACGATGATGAAGCATTTTATCACGAATTATTTTCAGGTTGTCCAGTGAGTTTTTGCAACATGAATGTTAAATGGTATTTTTCAAGTTTATTGAAAGGCAGAAAAATGTCTATGTAAGATATTCATCCCCGAAAATCTTCAACACTTCGCTCTGTTTCGCTTCCCTCATTTGCTGCTCGTGATAAGTGGTGTCTAACTCAGTCTCTGCGCATTTTCAGCCTCGTATTCGATGCAAGCTCATCAACAATCAGACACAAATCTTCTTCCGTGGATTGGCTTCAACAATAGCGATTCCGTTAAGAAGTTTTGTTAGTGGGAGGTTCCACTTCTTACACAATATTCAGGTGGCCGCGCTCCCCCAACCCAAAAAAGAAATACAGCAAACGAGTTGGATAGCTGAAGTAGAGTGCCTACATTTTTTATGGGTACTCTATAGTGAATAACAAACGTCTACAGCCTTATTCCATTGAGTGTTTCGGATACATATGGTCAGGTTGCACACATTAAACCAAAATCATCAAAAATTTAAAACAAAACCGGGCAATATGAAGATGCTCAGGAGTGCACTACGTGGAATATTCATTAAACAAGATTGCAAAAAATGTTTCCGGAAGCTTTAGAAAAGTATCATGGATATGTCAACTGTAATCATCCAAGAAAAACAAAAATAAGGAGAAGAAATCTCCGAATCTGCTCATAATAAAAATATCAACAAATTTTTCAAGGGAATCTGTTTCACAGTACGCAGCCCGAAAGTACAGATTGTCTAAACGGTCGCCGGTAAAACTACATTTATTAACCAAAATATAAGGAGAATTGGCCTCATTCACGTTATTTTCAGTGCCAGGAGTCGTCTCAAAGTTATGTCTTATGCAAATAGGAAGTATGGCCACATAGCCCCACGCAACAAATGCCTTCTCCAAAGTCCAAAAGGGCTCCCGTGAATGTGATGATCTGAGTTACTAGTGACTAACCGGCATCTGAATGCCTCGGTCTTTGTAACATCATGATCAGTTTACAGTTTAATATGCAGACAAAAAATCATTTGTCCAGTTGAATACTCACTGGAGTGTTCCGTCCTACGATTGGTAGGCTTCGACAAGTTATTACATTAAAAGTTGGTCTTCGTCTATCGAAAGTCATGCTTGCTGGTGTTCAAATGGATAGACTAATCACCCGAACCAACCTATGCGACCTACCAAGGACTGAGACAGCTTCTATCTGCGATGTAATTCCAGACAACTATTAACCGTGATCATGATTCATTGGGGTAGAGGTTTGCACCATACCTCCCCTGTGGAATTAACTGGATCCACGACAAGCGACAGTGCGCTGTCAAAGGTTTAGTGAATCTATTGTCAGCTGGCTTATATCTTCCATTTTCCATCAATGTGTTTAAATTTGATAATTTTTTAAAGTTTCGTCTACCTGCCGAGTGACAAGTATGCTCTTCGCTATAGTACAGTCAATGCACCTTCATATATGAATACTAGACACTATTAAAGCCGCTGGTATTTGACAAATCACTGTTAGAAACTAAAATACTAAGCGAATCGAATGTGTTTGGAAACAATGAAATTCATAATGTTTATTAATTGATTGTATTTTAGCTTTTTATAAAATTCGAGCACAAACATTTTCCTTCAGTAACCTAGGAATAAATGAGTTAACAAGAATTTTATAGTCTGGTTCGATTGCCCAATAAAAATTATGGTTATCTTGTACACACATTCGGATGGACTTCGCCAGCTGTACAGACTTTCATAATCCACAAAGCCTACTCACTGCTTACTTTGGCCATAATGTACACGACAACGTTGGACAAATTAGTCGATAACTTATCCTTCGTATGATCAGCTTAGGTGATCAATATTGATTAGTAAGACCTACTGACCTACTGAATTGTGCCGATAGGCGCATGTGCGTTGCGTGACAACGATTGTTTCATTTCATATCCTTTAACCACAAATCGGTTTCAGCATGAGAACAGGCAAGATTAGGTCCAGAAGTGCTTGTCACACAATGCTAATGCTAGACATATAGTTTGACATTTTTTCAACAGGTAACATGGCTATCTTCATGGCGGACATGACATCGTGTGACAAGTGACCAACATAATGTATCAAACTATCGCAAGTAAAATAAAGAAGTCAGTAAAGGCAACGCATTTGATTGCCTTCGTATACGTAGGCCAAAGAATGATTACTTTTTATTTAAAGTAAAGTCTGTTGGTTTGCTGTTGTGCTTTGGTGACAATCTATACAAATTAGCGTTCGGTTCCGCCGATGAAGTTTCACTACTGGAGTTTATCAGACTAGCGGATCTACCAATCCCAAAAATGGCGGTTACCCATGGAGCATTTTGTATGCAATGTTTCAAGCGGTTCCATGATGGCCACTAATGGCTAACCAAATGTCCCGGGCTCTTAGGAAATACCGCAAACATACTTGCTATTCATATGGACTTTGCTGAGGAAATCCACTTTAATGCCTTCACGTGAATGAAGTGCATCCATCGAAGCAAATGTCAAAAGCGAGTACCTGGGGTTTGATTGGCGAACAACAGCACCAGAATGCTTTGTAATTTCTCTCATATTGATTGCCTTCGTATACGTAGGCCAAAGAATGATTACTTTTTATTTAAAGTAAAGTCTGTTGGTTTGCTGTTGTGCTTTGGTGACAATCTATACAAATTAGCGTTCGGTTCCGCCGATGAAGTTTCACTACTGGAGTTTATCAGACTAGCGGATCTACCAATCCCAAAAATGGCGGTTACCCATGGAGCATTTTGTATGCAATGTTTCAAGCGGTTCCATGATGGCCACTAATGGCTAACCAAATGTCCCGGGCTCTTAGGAAATACCGCAAACATACTTGCTATTCATATGGACTTTGCTGAGGAAATCCACTTTAATGCCTTCACGTGAATGAAGTGCATCCATCGAAGCAAATGTCAAAAGCGAGTACCTGGGGTTTGATTGGCGAACAACAGCACCAGTTTGTATTGTAATTTCTCTCATATTCCTCTGCCAGATCAAGGGTTGACCAATTCTCTTCTCCCACCACTTTGAATTGTGCACGGAAAAAGCATTCAATTCGACAAACGATACTAAGGAATACGCAATACATGGCCTAACCAGCGTAGCTTCTGATGTTTGATACATTCTTCAATGTGATCTCCGTTGCCGACACCAAACCAAACCAGCTATTGTTCAGATACAACGATGGATGAACATCTCAAGACGTCTCAGTTCCGTTGCTCAAACAGGCCAACTCTCACAGTCATACAACAAACAGCCCGCACCATAGCCTAATCTACATATCCCTTGAGATTTGAGGATATACCACTCTGGTACCACGAAGTTTTAAAACTAGTAGACGCGATCCCAGCCTTGCAGGCGAGTTCATTGATCTCATCTCTAACACTATAATCGGAACTAAAACAGCTTCCAAGATACATAAATGGCTCCCCAACGCTGAGTGATTCTCTCTGGATAGTAAGTGACGTGTTCAGTGACTGCATATCCAAGAACATGATCTTACATTTTGTGGATGCAAAGTATATACCAAAAACCAAGATGGCTTTGGTCAGTTCATCCAAAAGCACCGCTTTTCCATTGTGTTCGAAGACGAGAGCGATATCGTCTGCATACTTCAGACCGACAAGCTTGTCGTCATGGGCTATTTGAACACTTCACAGACGTTGCCAGACAAGCCACACGGATCCTTCCGACCGGTGACTCAGGACGATACCGACCCCTGCACATCCCACTGCGGGACCGACAATATAAAATTTGGCTACACTAATCACATAACTGTCATCCTGAACACGAATGTTTTTAGGTCATCCACCCGGCTCATTGTCTACCATTGGACATTAGCTCACACCTGCTTTGCTATCCAGTCAGCCCCGCTTATACTATTTTCAAGTGTGTAGAAATTTAATCAAGCATCCACGCGAGTGCTTGACTTCCGTCAGTAATTCTGTTACAAATATTTTCGGGTATGTATGGTTGACGCTGGATGAGGAAATGATGGGCTTTGTTAGAGGCTTGTACTCAATGCAGGTTACATGAGCTTGGGTACACAACTGCGATGACCGTCCTGTTTGTCATCGTCAATTTATCTTAGTCAGTTCAGCGCAACTGAACTTATCATCTAATCAGTTTATCGACGGGTCGGTCTACTGCTGGACGAAATTTTTGTAATCCAGTTTAAACTATTATTACTGAGTTGGTTTGTGATGATGGTTAACATTGCTTTATTGACGTGATCAACAAATTTCTATGTCGATTAGCGCGTATACGAGAACTGGTTGTCCATTTTGGTATGAAAGTAAAGATTCCTAAGTGTTTCTGTTGCGAAAAACTTTCATCACTTACCAGGTTATTAGCCAGTTCAACCGTGAAATGGAACTATGTGATAGTCGGCAAGAAAAATTTTAGGCATAGTTCCAGGTTTATTCCGCATTTTTTGAAAGATCCGCCGCTGACTATTTTCCGCAATGATTTCCATTCGGTTCTAATCATTTCTACTTCGTTTTAAAGTTAGAATTGCAGTCCAATTTGCATTTCAGACGATTGATGCGTTCAGAGGTCATCTAGTGAGTAGTTACACCCACACAATAACTGCCTGGTGAATTTTTCACTAATATTTTTCTCACGTTAGGCCTTTTGATGAGTTGGGTTGCGGTCAGCTTTTTGGATCACTGCTAATTGTCCACTGTGGTTAGGCAAAATGAAGGCAAAACACTTACTAAACGGAAAGGTGCCTTGTAGGAACAGGTTAGTCTGCTCATAGATACTGCACAAGTGTTCACTTCATTTTCTTCGGGAGCTGGAGCCGCTTTCTCAAGACGGATAGCCAGGAAATTCTGCGCAAATAAAAGTGAGTGTTTATCCAGATCTTACCTTTAAATGAAACATTTGTCCCAACACTGTCCTAGCAGTTAGACAGGGGAACATCAAAATCATTGTGGACTGATAATTTAGGTCATAGACCCAATGAAAAATTTTTGTGGTAAACATAGCTTTAGTTGAAGTGTGGAAAGGCCTCACATAGAATTAGACTGATACTACCACAGTTTGGAAGGGCCAAATAAGAATTCTAGAAAGAGTTTATCTGAGAGGGCAATTTTCGTTGACAGTGGTGAATCGGAATCTATAAAGCATGTTGTGATATCACCCTCCTTGAATTGGCATTAACAGTGCGTGATTGGTTCTAGGGACGGTGGAAGTTGGACAATACCCCGGTGACCAGTTCACAAGTTGTTTCGTTTTTTGTGAGTTTAATTATGTTTAGGAACTGCCACCGTAGAAACGATCGCAAAATCACTGGTGTATTCGGATTATGAAATCATTTGCACAAGCGGCCGGAGGTGGAAACTTATATGGACCCCGGAAGACTGTCAGTACCAGTGACGCTAGCAGTGAATTATTGCTCACTGCTTTCTCATTTCGAACAAAAGGTTTTGAAATTTTCTTAGAGGTTGAAAATGCATCCATCAATCCTAGAAATCATCCACTGCCACACATGTATTCACCTAAAATAGTGTCAGACAGACAAAAGGTGACAGTAGCTAATCTGGTACCTCAAGACCATCAGATGGGACCACCTAACTAAAGTATCGATCACAATCCAACTCGAGTACAAATTCGACCTATCCTAGTTTTGGGAGCATTCATACCTCGTCCCAGCTTCAATGGATGTCCGGTTATTTTTTGCTTTGTCTAAATTCATATGACCACGGATAATCCTGAAAGTTTCAATCAGGCATCTTTCTTTGCCACTATCCAATGAAAGTAGGTTCAAGTTTTACAACCCATCCCGGTATATTCTGCCGCGACTCTGTTTGTTCTCGTAGTCCTATGTTTATTCCGTACGAAGGCCTGTGCTCACGATGTGACAGCATCCAGAAGTTTCGACATTCTAATAGTTCAGATGCTCGTCATTTTGACAGAGATGAGAATAAGAACAATGAGACGTAAGGTGGCGCCGTTCAGATTATGACCCGCTGGTGAAAGGTGATTTCGTGGTTGCTTAAAAGTGACAAGGGTTGCGCAAATCACGTGATCCCATCACATGAATAGCCAGTCACATATGCACTAGAGTTTGTAGGAATAGCGTTTGACAGTGTTTAGGTTAGTAAATCCTCACACCCTTCTGTGGTGGTCAGGATGTACATCCCGATAGATTTCTAGTGCTGTGCAGGTAGGTGTAAAAGATGTTGCGGTATTTACGTGGAGTCGCGCGCCCGGTAAACGCCCGTTTTCCGGGTGAACTGGTGCCACTAAGCCGTACACATGTGGTGAAGATATAGAGCGATAAATGATGAAAAACTTGCTGCCGCTAGACACCTTACGTTTCGGATTGTCTGGTAAATTAAAACACAAGGATTCTCTCATTACTTAGTGAAAAGATCCAAGGACTTTCCCAATTTCGGTCAAAACGTTTTTTATGTTTTGACTATTTTGTCGAAGATTAGTAATCATTGCTTGTAGCCTACCGACCGAATTTGAGGTCTTCTGAGGGTGCTACTCAAAACATAAAATATCTGCTTCCCCCAGAAAACGCTTAAGTTTATTGCTAGTGTGTTGAATTCCAGCTGACGATACACGTGGGCACTGAAATCAACAGGATTTTTTGTCGCATGTTCTCAAGGGCACTTCGGACGCGAACGGAAGAATTGCGTACTTCCAGTGCCATAAGGACAGCCGGCTATCCTCCGTCGTATCTTGGCTGCACGTGCAACCTACCAGGAAATGTTAATAGCTGAGTTGGGAAACTTGGTTTCTTCAAGATCGGCCATTTGTCTGCATTCATTACTAAGTCAAGTTAATGTTTAGATGAAATTTGACACGGACCGACAAGCTGAGCTGTACCGATGTGCCGGTGCATAATCCGCGTGAGCGACAGGATTATTGGGTTCCTGTCTGTCCCATAACTCAATGTCCGAGGAAGGATGGCTCCTCATATAGCTGAGCGTGCTACGTACACACATGCGTACGAGTGCAAATGTCATAGAGAAACGCACTGCATTGTGTGACTGACAAGAGGACTTTCCTTACAGCTCGGAAATTGTGCAGGTGCCGATTTTGCCGGTATTCAAATGATCAGTTCGACGACATCAGCTGTACGATGTTTGGTACAAGAACTTCAAATATTAATGTAGATGGAAGGAATACATAATTTCTTGTACTGGAATGATCTAATCTATCGAAAATCATACCCGAGATTTTTGGGTATGCGTCATGGCTATATATGAAAGTACGTGTTTTCTGACGTTCAGCGATACAGCAGAATAAAGTAAAGTTTAGAATTTATGTGCGGGTTACAGATAAAACGCCCTCCTATGGGTATACCCACTGGGAAGCCAACTTGCAATGTTGAGCAAATGGTTCCCCAGTTAGAAGCACAACAAAGTTTGTCGGCCTACGAATTAAACCAGTTTCAATTAAGTAGATTCATCATCATTATTGCTGTTGACCGAAGAAGAACAATGCAGCTCCACTACCTCACTACATATCAGTTCATTCGAATAAAGCTTTATAACGAAAAGGAAAAAGGCTGGATAGAAAGTAGAATATTGTCGTCGACTGTCACAAACAGTCCCGGTGCATACAGATCCTGAACTCAATCATTAGGCTGCCAGATGAGATAAACTTGGTGTCTTAAAGGATGGTATCGGTGTGTCGATGACTGTGGTGCTTTTGTTAACTGTAGATGTTGCAGTTAATGGCACTGGATCTGTCAGCTTTTAAAATAGGTCTACAGCGATGTCACTGGAAATGAAGTGATGAGGAGAAGAAGGACGGACACATAAAAGAGGAAAAAGAAGGCGTCAGTCGTATGCTGTGTTGAACTACTCGTTCCGTCTTGTAAGTAAAGTGACCTGGCTGACGGCACTATGCGATGATTCATTTGGCACTGGGTTATTTCTACTCGCACTGCCAGAGTATCAATGCTTAGACAGCAGAATGACTGGGGTTCTCAGTCAAAAGCTTGGGCTCAAAAGCCTAAGCGCGAGGAAGCGGTGGTTGGCCTAAGACTAACAGAGCATTCTGAACTTTCAAGGAAACATTTACAAGCTCCAACCTAGAGAACCAATAGACTATGTTGGTTGGAGCTCTATACATTAGCCGACGTATTATGAGAGGCTTTTTGAGTAACACCCGTATACCAGGACTAGACCCGAGGTGGTAAGTGGTTTCACTGCTCTCCTTGTTGATGAAAGCAAGGATATATAGCCACAACTCTGTTGTATGAGCTGATTATGTAATACAGATTAGCCAGTTAAAGCATTCGTGTTCTTTCACGGTTGTCCCAAGATCCAACAGATTTAGATTTATAATGCATGTTTGTATTCGCAGTAAACATATGATCTGACTCGAATACCATAGTTTGGGTAGTAGAAGTGTCCTATTGTTCTGACGCTTCATCCAATCTTCAGATTCATAGGGGGAAGGGCGAACGTAATAATTTGCCACCAACCGCAAATAAATATTTTATCGGCGTAGTAAGTCCCATTTTTCGGACTCGCACAACCAAACACGAGAATGTTACGACCCAAACAAAGAAACTGATACGAACAAACTCAATTAATTTTCACAAATAAAGCACAACTGGGTTAGTTCTTTCAGAATGACAGGAGCGATTCCACACAAACACTAGAAATTACCATTGTAGCGATCTCACGTGGCGTTCGTTTCTTGTTTGCTCGGGTCATCAAAACAATTGTATAAAAGGAGTCATAACTGACGTTCGGTCGTTCTTTTGTTTTTTTTGCGCGCATCGAATGCGCGCATATCCTTCAAGAAGGGTGAGGATGTTGCTAAAAATAGCGGGTACTAACAGCTGGTTACATTGAGCTTTCTTGCACAAATTGGGCAGTGGAATTCCATAGGAGTGAACCGATATTTGCATTACTTCCGAGGACATATTGCGTACAAAATCACAGAGGCAGTATTTTTATCGGTGGAATGTGGGGACTCGTACTGAGCGCTGCAACTCTTCGTGAATTATAGATGAAGAGGTAAGGATATCTGGTTTGATATTTTCGAATCTGGGGAAGGACACTTAAAGTTTGAAACCCACGATTGTTCTGTACAAAATTGGAGGGTTAAAAAACAACCTTCTGTAATTTATTTCTGGAACTCTTAGTCTGAGTGATCGTTAGCGACCGAATGAGCCGACAGACATGCCTAGGTGGATGATGTGACTTGTAGTCGGCTGTCAGAAAGTCGAAAGTAATATTCTGTGTGGCAGGGAATTGAAAGAGATTGCACATAACCTAAGTGTAGATGGTTTTTCTCCGCGAAAATGGAATAGCACCTGCAAAACGACGTCATTAGTGTTTGAGAAACTATGCTACTATGCATTAACTTGCACACTGAGAAACGAATTTATTGGTGGGTGAAGGTACCGTTCAAGATTTATCGAGAATAACAATCGTTTTTTGATGATTTATATCCATGTGACTGGATTGCATACAGTATTTTGATTGGTAGGTCCGCGAATTTATCTTCCAGACATATCCATTTATTGTGCCTTTTGGTGGATAACCAATTGAACCATAATTGAAGTAATAGGCCCTGGTCAGGTTGATTCCTTTTGTAAGGGATCCCACTGAGGAGAAAATGCAGCAACGAGCGCCTCCTAACGAAAAATGTGACTGTGGTTCTGGACTTTGCAAGTGATTTCCATGTTCACTCAGACAGACCTTTTGGTTCCTAATCATTGGGATTTATCACACTAAATTTCACTAAGTTTGTTTTCAATTTGGGTGGTTAGACCAATGGTAGCTCAGTGAATCAAGGGACATGATATCGAGATAGTACAGTAACAACTAGACTGAGACGGAATAAAAATGCGAACCCTCATCAGTGAACATCAAAAGGTATATCTCTTAAAATGTATAACCCGCTTGCGGAATTTTCAAACAAACCAATAACAGACCATACTGAGCACTATTTCGTAACATTAAGTTGAATGTTTCTGTGGTTCAGTGTAGATTTGGGCGCATGTGATTAATACTGCCTAAAGTCCCATTAGCTAAACACAAATGAAAGACCAAAAGTGTGAATATGATGGTACTTGTGGGGGTTATTCTGTCATGTATCAACTAAACAACGAAAGCTAACATTTTTGTAACTGTCCGGGTTATTACTGTTCTACCCACACATAGGACCATTAGTTTGCTAAGAAAAACTGAATCCTGCAGATGGTAGTTTGAGGTTTGTACGTGTGCCACTGTCAACATTAATTATTGCCCTCGGTGAAGATGGAAGGAAACATCACAGTTTTGGACGATGTTCCGGTTTTATTTTGATTTCTCTTTGGGCGTGTGATATAAATCACAGTAATGAACAAATTAATCATTAAGAAATAAAAATGGGCATGTTCTGCAGTTTATCAGGATAGTAAAAGCTAAGGGAAGAATTTCTTCTCTGATATTCTGATACGATGTAAGTTATTATTTCGCAAGCATACTTGGACAGGACTATAGCTCTGCTTCCCCATCTTCTTGCGCTGGTACGATATAAGCGCAGGCTTATCAAAATGTTACACGATCGAGGCTGACACATTCTCACAAATTGCACAATTTAAGTGTAATTCACTAACCTTAAGCATACTTCAGTGTCTAATGATCATCCTTGGGTGTTCATTAGGAAACAGTTGGCGTACTTCCAAGCCGAAGAGTGGGATCATTGTCTTGAAACTTGGTGTTTTTATTAATCTACCTTTCGGTGCGAACCACTTCAGTTAGTATGATATTGTGTTCAGCACAGTTCTGAGGTATGCGGAGGCAACTGCTATTCGCAAGTGGAAGTCCACTCCATTTTAACTCAAGCAGCTCTTCGTTTCCTTGGTACTGCTGTGGTAACTGTCGAACAAGTCATTGACATGACTAAGTTCCATTTATCTTTAATTATCATTTAAAGATATAGAGCTTTGGTCCTACATGTGAGGCCAGTTTATGCTGAAACAGCAGACAAGCATCTTTCAGCACAGATCCGCTTACGGCGCGAAATCTCCATAAAACTTTCCCCAATCTCTTCACACTGGTTAAAACTTCACTGTATTGTACGCGCCTGCTGAAACAGTGACATAAATCAGGAATAGCGCACGAAACCGCACTGTATGCCCTTTACTAGAAAAAGCTGTTCCACATATAAAACTCGTGCGGTAAACATAGTTGGGCTAGTAGATACTATGAGATCGCGTTGTGCCAATAAAAACCTCACCATTAAGGCTTTCTCTACAGTTTTGTCGTCTCTCTGTGTTACACAAATTTATTTGAACTTGTAAGGAAGAAATACGGATTTCCCTTCCTCGAATATTTTTCTGAAGTGAAATATTTGGAAGCAGTGCACATCTAAGGAAATTATAAACAAAGTTCAGCTCAGTTATATGGCTTCAGTAGATTACCGTTCTCAGCATGGTTGCAACTGAACTGCATGATCTTGACCGTGAACCAAAATCTAATTACATTAGGCAGTCAAATATTAATTCACCGACTAAGTCAAACCTTCCTCCTCATTGGCACTTTCGTAACACATTTTTAGACAGTTGGATTCGTTTGCTGCTCATAACCAAAGTGTTCTGACCCATTGCCATCAACCCAAACAAAACATTTCTTTCCTTGCATGAGAGACGATTTCAGCAAGAGTGCATTCTACTTTCCCGCTTATTTCCATGTACTGGTTATGTTTTTTGTCCCAAAATTTTCTGCGCCTACAGCGGCTTCAAGAATTCGGAAAGCTACTAGTTTAAGGAAGAGGACCTTCGTTGCGAAGTTATTTATTGAAAAACACCAACTGAACAGTTACAGTCTATTGGAAAGGGAACGAAGCTGTCATATGCACTTTGTTTATGAAAACTGAGTACTCGCCTTCTTCTCGAACGCGTCTTTCTGAACTTTCCTGGATGCTCATTGACTTTCACTCAAATTTGAGCGAATTCTAGGAAGCAATTCTACAAATTCCTTAATAAATTCCACTTTCCAAAAGACGCGAAGCGGATTTACGAGAAAACCATATACTACTCGCATGCCTCCCCCATCAGTAGTGTCACCGTAACACACCTTCCCCGTTCAAAGGTCATTCGCATGCCATCGATATTCATTTAACTCCGTTAAGTCGACTCCAGCAGCTGGTCTATTTGGTCGCTCTTCAAGTGTATCATGCCACTCATGAAGCCCGACCCCATTTGCTCTTTTCAGTTCCCGACCGTTTTCATTGTACAGATGTTCCCCCGGCGGTCGATGACGACAGACGGACCTTGCCATCGACTCCCTAGCTTTCGCAACCCAAGCCCACTCCTTCCAGGACTCTGATGATCCTTTCACTAGAACTTCGCGTCTATGGGGAATGTTCGTGCCTTTCTATGTACCATTTTCTGCCTGATTCTTTCGTGAACAGCGGTCAAGTTTTCTCGAGTCCTCCTTTTTTCCTCTAGCTCCTCCGGAGACAAGCGTGTTGCCGGCCACAACCCAATTTTCTGATCAACCGGAAGGCGCGGGTGCTGACCGTAAATGAGCATAAATGGGGGCTTGCCTGTATTGGCCGTATGGAAGCACGGTGTGCTAGCAACATTATTGGCAAGTACACATCCCAGTAACCTCCTTTTGCCGCCAGCCACTCCTTGATAGTTCGGTTTGCGGGTGGTACGGTGCCGTCCTTAGCCATCTGATACCCGGCTTCTGAAAGCAATTCCTGAACTTCTCGCCCTCGAAGCAAGGCCGCTGAACGGTTAGGATTTCTGGTGGTCCTGATCCACTCCAGGGGTTTGTGACCAGTTTCGACATGAAAAACTTGCTGAAGCAGATATGGCCTCCACTTATCCAGGGCTCAGACGATCGCTTAACATTCTTTCTCAATGGTCTAGTACTTCTGTCCAGCATTAGTCAGGACACGACTGGCATATTCAATAACTCCATTCCTCTGCTTTAGGACTGCGCCGATACAGCGATCACTAGAGTCTGTTGCAACAATGAACATCTCTCCGACCCTGGGCATTTTGAGAGTCAGTTGCTGTTCCGACATCCGCGCTTTGACACTCTCGAAAGCCTCATGCGCTTCCCCGGTCCATTCAAATTTCCGATTTTTCCCAAGCAAGTCGCACAGTGGCGCAGCGATCGTGTTGAATTCTTTAACGAACCGGCTGTAGTATGCTGCTCGTCCGAGAAACTGCGATAGAGACCGCTTTGAATTTGGAACAGTACAATCCTCGAACTTGGCCAATTTTTCTGGCAGTGGGCTAACATCTCCGTGACCCGATTCACGCCCAATCAGGGTCACCGAACTCCGAACGAACTGTGTCTCGGCTTCATTTATTCACAGGCCAGTCTCCCGGATCCGATTCAATACGGCGTTCAAGTGAACTGCATACTCTGGCTCTGAGCTGCTGTACACAACGGTATCTTCTCCGTACACGGCAACATCCTGGAGTCCATTCGTTAAACGAAGCATCATGCGCCGGAATGTGAATGGTGCCCAAGACAAAGCAAACGATATCTGATATTGGGTGTAGCCAATCGTGAAAGCCGTTTTCTCCGGGCCATCCGCCTTAATAGATAGTTGTCAGTATCCAGAGTGAAAGTCGAACACCGTGAAACATCGACAATGATCGAGGGAATCAGAAATCTACACAACCGAAGGCACAGCTACAACCCGATTTACGGTTGGTTCATCCAAACGCCGGGAATCCACGCAAAACCTGTATTTTCCGTTGGCCTTGCTTAGAGGCGCAACCGGGGATTTATACACAATATTGGCTTTCTAGATTATGCCATTCTTCAACATCTCTTGAAGTTGTTTATGCACCTCCACCCGTGGATGGAGTCGAAGCGGACAGGGGCCGTAAGTTCAGAAGCATTCTGACGAGTGAGGAATTTCATGTTCAGTCGACGAAGCCAAACGGACCCTCATCTCCCCTTAACGGTTCGGGATATTCTTCGATCACAGACTGTACTAACGGCACGTTACAAGACGGAAGCTTTTGGACATGCAGCTCACTCAAGGTAGTGCCTGAATAAACTGCAAACTTGGCTGCACCATACAAATTTTCCATGCTTTAGGTCAACCACGGAGTCTGTGCTCTTGAGAAAATCTGCCCCAAATATTGTCTGTTCTATGTCTGGGCTGCTCAGGAACTCGTGCTGCCCGGAGTTGTGGCATAGGCGTATTGGGTGCATTGACAATCCGTCAATTTTCAATCGAGATCCGCTCAGTGCTCTCAGGGCTAGAGCGCATGGTCTACATTCAGCTTGGTTCCCTTTCCGTCTCAGCGATACCTCTGCACCCGCATCAGTCATGTACAGCTCCCTCTTCCCGTCTATCTCGATAACGGCCTATATGGTAGCTTGTGTCACTGTGCTAATCGCAACCCACTCAGGAAAAGAGAAGTAATTTAACTTTTTATTATGTACAGGTGTTCGGGTACGAGGAGATTGATTCTTCCAATGGTCAGGCACGCCAAAATTGTGGCATCTGCTCTTTCGAGTGTGCCTTGGAACTCGGTCTTGACGGCTGCAAGCTGTTCGGCGAGTTAGTCAAATTTGTTCTTCAGGTCCTTAATTGTTGAGTTCTCCCTGTTCTCCTGCGAACGAAATGTGGTCCCGTAGCTTCTCGGTCTATTTCCGTGCCAAAGGAACCAGGGGCTTTACACTCAACTGGCCAGTTGCTCTCGCTGGAGAGGGTCTTCAGCGCCTCTGATCTGTTCGTTAAAATGATCACACGCGGCTTGCGAGAAAGAATTTGAATAATATGACTGACGCAATACGACCTAAATCATCATTTTGCCTTACGTTTGCAATGGGATGGTAACAGGGATTTGAGAAGCCTCTACACTATCCCATCGAAAGATTATGAGAAAGTCGTGAATGACGCTAGCACAGATGGATAAAATTCTTCATTTATAGGAAAATACGTATAGTTTGGATTGGCGGCTGGTGTGGTTTGGTTTGATTGATGGAATCCACTAACCCTGGATGACCAGGAATTTGCAGCCTAATCCATTCAAGCCATATTGCTACGGTACTGGAGGTTTTTTGTGGGGCTCATTAATGGAGTAGACTACTCTTTTATTAAGGGTTATTAACCAAACTGAAAGATTTAGGGGAGGAATGTCTTTTATCCATACGTAGTCTTTTCAAAATGGCTGGCCAAGGTGGACTTTTGCTTCTTTTCTGTAACAAACCAATGCGGTTACTCAAATTGGACAGCTTGCTACTACAACTCGTACCTTAGAGTATGTTTTCAGGGCACTTAAATAAAACGGAACCAGTGTTTGGAAGGATAAACCGCATAAAAATTAGCAAAATTAATTCTGGGCACCGCAAACGAAAGTATATTGAAGCGTGCATACAAGAGTGAACATATTCAAAGAGACTAGTTTCATAAGATGCAAATCCACTTTACCACGAAGTCCAACTTTTTTCACACACGCAAAGTGATGGGCAGCTAATAATTTACACGATCTCTGGAGAATTGCTAGCACATAAATGTAGTGCTAAAACGACAACTACGGATGGTCGTGCAATGCAAATGGGCGCGTACATCGTCTGAAACCTTGTCGTCCATTGATTAAATTCGATTTCAATGTTGAAAAACACATTTTGAACGCCTCATGAGTAGATACAAAGCCAAAATTTAGTTGATTTGAGTTAAATAGATTTGTTGTTTCTGATTTTGTTCATCGTCAGCTAAAAATATGTTTGGCTTGACTCAGACCGCCCCATCGCACGTTTACAATTGGGTATGCTTTTAATTCATCAGCCGCTAGTTTCACTCTGTGTTACGAAAACGACGAAACTCTACTGCTTTTGGGCTTTCGAATGAACGGGCTAAATATTAGTGATCCGGTTTTAGATGGTCCCACGGTCAGACTGATCAGTTTGTATTGCAGCGTTCACTCAGTATAAGAAGTCGATGTGAAATAATCAGGTTGAGAAACCAGCTGAGTAGTAGAGTCCATCGCACCGGCGACTACTCATATCTGGAACCCCTCATTTTGATCCCCCAGGTTTATTCTGAAAATTGCATTTTGCTAGATGCGAAAAACCTGCCACACGAGAAGAGGGGTCTCTTCCCGAATGAATTTACGACCAGAGTTCCTCACCAGCTTTCTTTTAGTTTTCCCATCTGTGGAGAAGCCAGGTGTAATACTCCAAGAAACTATGTTTTCGGAATCCATGGAACGGACACATCTAGTCTGAGCTAATCTTTCTCAATGCCACTCCTTTGGATCCTGGACTAAGTGGGGTATCTACAATTAGCTACCACAACCTATGCATCCACTGCCTTTATTTAGCAACGTCATTTATGCTGGTACACAAACCAACCCACCTGTAGTGCAATCCAGCTCTCATTTACCATAAAGCGTTCAGGAAATATAGTTTCATTAAGATGGAAGGTGCGATAAGGTCTTAGACCTTTAGACAAAACGATCACCTCGAAGATCAAGCAGCCATCGAACTGCAATAAATCAAAGATACCTGAGCTTCCCGTCGATGTGCGAATCCACAACTTGGATTGAGCTGGCACCTTTTCTACCCACAGCCAATAAAGGTTCAACGTACAGGGACAAGCATTTTAGTCAGACAATCCATCCAACTAATGACCGGATTTTAACCATTGGGTTTCGTTACGTGCGTTGTCTCATTTTGTTTTCGGCCACATGCAAGGCGAATCATGTCAGTCCGATAGGCAAGCTCAGTCAGCACTCGGTTTGACTGAAGCCTCCCTACTCCTCATTGACACATCTCTAGTGTCCTTTTCCAACAGGGACTTAGAATGGTAACCAAAATGTTCTGTGGTATACGGTGACCGTGGTCTCTATCACCCCTAATTCGATAACAAGAACACGCTTACGCACCACTTCGCAGTGAACAGGCTGCAACCTGTTAGCCCTTGGTATTCTATAATAGCATCGGTAGCAGTGTTCGGAGGTGCAACATAAGCAAGTAACCTTTCACGTGAGAGCAGCTTTTACGCGCACCTCCTACGGAATACCCTCAATATGACCTTGTAGCCCCTTGAAACTAAGGTGGAACAAGAGCTAATTTCAAAGATGTGGTTTGGATGTTCGATTTCGTTGTGAACACCAGTAATTAACGACCTCGGAGTACAGGATAACCCGTATATACAGGTCATGGGACGCCACCTCCGAAAATGGTGTCAGAGTAAGCAAGAGACTGAAATTGAAGTTAACAGCAGTGGAAACCTCATTTTTATCCTTTGGGAAAATGTAGGAATTCCTGTTGAAATGTAAAAGCAACAATAAAATAAGAGGTCACAAGTGAACTCCACTTGTTGCGTGATCCTAGCATTTGCGCATTTTCCTGGTTTATGATCCGCACATTCGGCATGCCCGCAACTGTGAACATATACGCAACTACGTATGACGCACGGGGTCCCATCAGAGCCGTTATCTTCCCAGACATGTGGGTGGGCGGCTATTGCAACGCTGCATTGCGGCTGGTGAGTCAGGCAATTCAAAGTGCGTTTCTTGTCAGGTCGTCTTACGGACAGACGAACAACTGAGCTCGGTCCACTGGTATGTAGGCTTAGCAACAAGTGCACACACGATCAAGCCCGACGGCAACAAGAACACCATCCGGATTACCCACAGTTTTCGATGAACTGTACGAACAGGCTTGACGCGAATTTTATTTACAACACCGCAAGCGTTGTCGGTGCCATGAGTAAAGCAATCGTGTCGAGTGCACAGTCAGGGAGCCCAAAAAAATTGACTGACGTTGAATTTTTCTACACTTACCAGTAAGATGACACTTGTGACATATTTTTTTGGACAGTGTAGGTTTTGAGAAACTTGGCGAGACTATGATTCTTTTATCATTTTTCACCCTATAACTTGTGCGTGAGGTATTGGGCACCATCGGAATCCGAACTTGGGTATATACCCGGTACGTGGTATCACATGAATTCCATGACAACTATTACAGCTGGCAATGTTGCAAAATATAGATAGCCCAAATCAAAAGCACCTATGAACTGACTGCAAGACATTTAAGACAACGGTTATTCTCAGGCCTGTAAAATCACGGGACAAAACGGAAAACTGAATACATCAGGGAAAACTGCGACAAACAATATTTTAGTAGATTGGAGGGAAAGTTGATAACACAAAAAACATACACAGGCTTTCTAACAGAGACCATGACACATTGTCACTTGTTTCAGTTCGCGAGGATATCAGCTCAGTTTGGATATCGTGCAACTGCTTGTTCACGCAAGAATGAAACAGGGGCGGGGGTTGGCCGAGGTGTGTTATTCTAAAGAGAAATTGATCAACAAATACATTGGCTGCAACGCAGTCTATCAGCAGCTGCTAACAAAATAAGTTCATGATTGCGGGAAATCAAAGAACACAGTAACAGTCAACGGACCAGTCGGATAAAAGATAGAATGCCCCCACCCAAACAAGTGGAGCAAAAGCAGACCACAGCGCAAGAAGAAAATGATTCAGTCGCAGCGGAGAAACAGAACTGTTTAACTATAAGCGCTTAACGAGGTAACCGGATAAAAATAAGTTAGCCAACAACTCAGATTCTAAGTTGTTTGGAAACTATGTAAGAACCGGCAGAAAAGCAGCAAATTATCCAGTCAACCGCGCACCGACGATGATACCCAGATTGGTGGTGAAAGTTCACAATCTGTGAACACACCAACCACCAAACAGCGCCCCGGGTTAACTATATTCTGCAACATCGCCTCGCCAGCTGTAAAAGCTGCTACGCAGTTCAGGTGATATCACTTGTCCAACAAACGCCTGCGTTCCGCTTCTGATGGTGCCACAAACCTTTACTCATAAGGTGAAGTTATAGAGCAACGTGTGATAAGAAACTTATTTTCGCTAGATTTACGTAAATCACCATTGTCCAAAAAATTGTGCTACACTGCTCAGTAAAATGAATCCCTAGTTAACCGAAAACCTGTATTTTAGTCACAAATTAAACAAAACTCTGAGGGACGTTTCTGCGCTTACTTAGGGTAACTGTAATACCGAGCATTCGAAACCGGATTGTTTTGGGTCACCCATCAATATTCTATTCTCACAAAAGGATGGGCAAGCAGCGTTCATCAAGCCCACTAATATCTGATCCCTGTTAACAGACCGGACAAGTGTTTTGTCAAATAATAATCAGGCGAATTTTTAACTAATTTTTTTATTAGAACACGTAAAATGTCACTTTGGGATTGAATGGCATTTCACCCTCGAGAAAACCCTCTCTTGAGTGTTTTTTGCTTAGGAAACAAACCGGTTGTTCGTCGCATCTTGCCATAGTTTCAATCGGGGTTCAATGTTATTCATGGGGTGATTTTGACAGTGAGAGATAAACATACTGACAGGGTTCATGTCCATACGACCACTGATGATCCCGAAATTTCTGCTGGAGCACCGGTGTGTCAATCAAATACAGGCTCAGTCGTTGAATCCTGTTCCGACATGATCTGTCACGACTTCATTTCCTGGTGCTATCCAGCATCAAGACCTTTGTGTTCATGATGTAGCAGCAACCAGAAGTACAGATCCTCACGACTGTTTGTATGCGAGTGACCGCGGTCGGCTGACCGAAGCTCCAAGATTAGGTTTTGGAAAAACAACGAACGAGTAAACGGTGCCTTATTGGTATATCTTTGTCAGGAGCGTACATACATGCAAGAGAGTCTCACTCAATAGATTTCAGTTTCCTGGTATTCAATCAGAAAGCTGAAGTTTAAATTTGCCTTTGGCTTAGTCACTGTGATGTAGAAATCAGCGCACCTCCTGTGCACCTCCTGCGGTTGTTGATCCCTCGACGGCCGATGCGCGTAGATAGCCTGAGGTGGTGGATACGTATATTAGCATGTTCCTCGGCCAGAGATCAAGCAGAAAACACGAAAATATTGACTATAGGGTGAAAACTAATAATACATCACATAGTTAAAAACTAGGTTTGAAAGAATGAGTTGTTCGGATGTCGAAGGATAAGTGAAATGTGGCAAATACACTCATTTGCAAATCAGTTTGTTTTTCGAGGGAGATTCGAGTGAATCTCTCGCTCATGATGTTTTTCAACTGGATGTGCTGCACACAGGCTGTCTGTGTTTCAATTGGTGCGATATTCGAGATGTCGCAGTATATTTTCATGAAGAAAACTACCCACAGGCTTGCTGAAGACTCTTCGACAGCCAATTTCGGTTCAGACAGGACATAAGTTTGACGGAAACTCGGGAAACGCACCTACCTGATGAGCCCCAAGAAGGGCAAAACCGGTTGTGGGCTGTCGAAGAGTTTTCAGCAACTTTGTGAAAGCGGGAAGTGAAATGCTCCAACAAGTGCCACCTTTTAGATGACTCAGTATAGCCTGTAAGTATAGACACCGGATTTCGTGGTACAGATCCTAATAAAGCTTCGGTAGAGGGCAAGTAGATAGATCTAGATAAACTAGTGAGGGTATTTCAACTTAGTTAAGAGTTGTTCCTTGAGAATGGCTAAGCTTATAGTGACGTATGCCCTGTAAAGTATTCTTATATCGAACTCCAAGAAGAGATAACTTGTAAAAAAAATTTTATCCATTCTTTGCGTAATTGCCTGTAAACACTAGAGGATCACCTACCGTTCCCTCACTATGACTTGTTTCCAGTGTCTAGTTTTGCGAGTAGGATCATCTACAGCCACATTTACAGGTTGGTTAAAGAGCATTTCAACAGTGAGATGCAATGCATGGACGAGAAGCAAGGATAATTCGGGTGTGATATCATGTGACGTCGGTCCTTTGGCCATGCGTTTGATACTTCCCAATTAGATGAATTACTTACTCAGTGCTTGAACGCAATCAAATAACTGATTTTGATGTCAAACGACATTTTTTGCGCAAAATTGCAAAGATGTATGGTATCTTATCCGTTTTCAAGCTAATGAGGCGTTTTAAAGTCTGTTAGAACTCAGAAGACAGGCTTAATTAACAAAATCGTGTAGGTGACTGCATAATAGTTATGAAAGATCATTAGGCTAGCAACAATTTCTTACCACTTTGAACACTAACTGTGCACCATTCATCAGCGATTCCAAGGACTCCATCAGGCGGCCATCGCTTGCGTTGTGATTGATCCAGTTGTTTTTACGACCGCTCGGATATATCATTGATTTATTTGTTCCCTGAAGGCATGTGCAGATTCGTTACGATGGTTAGAGCAGCGGCATGACCTCTTAATCGCCGTGGTAGTAGATATATAAGGAACAGCAGCTATGGGGAGAAGTCAGCCAAAAAAGATCATGGCGCTTTCCGCCGCACAAAAGACCAACAACGGTGGGGTTTTTGGAGTCCAACGACAATTTGATGAACGTTTAGAGAAACTGTAGGTCCGTGTCTTGATAATTTACAAATTTTCTGCAGGCATCATTATCGACAGCATAACATCAGTGTTCAACACTCATGCTCCTCTACCGCACAACCACGATTTGTTTGAAAGTCTCACGGTGAAGAAAAGAATAAAAATGGATGGGAGATGAACTTAGTGCTACATAACTACAATCATTCCGAGGTACCTAGACCTCCGAACACCCATTCAGGCAACCGGGATAGAAACTGGCGACTCAAACTGAAACTGGATCAAGGAGGCTGGTTGACTACTCAGGAGTGAGGCCTGGTATACTGGTCATTGGCTAGACGATGTGAGGATTTAGTGCACAAATGGAGGCCCCAAACGGAGCAAACTGCTGGCCGATGTAAGTAGGCACATATGGGCTACCAAGGCTGATCACTGTCACCTCAGGATATTTTTCCGAACATACTAAACTGTGGTTTACGTATCTACACCAGTCATTTGTGTCGCCTCGGTTATGAGGGGCCAGTTTTTCACGAACGCCCAGAAGGTGGGTGTAGTCTGCTACATTATTTCCTGTCCGCTCATGGGATTAGTGTGTAAAACTTAAATAAGTCCGGGCCGTCTCGGCATTTTTACTTTCGATGGTATGCGGACTTTCAGGCTTTCCTCTGACTGTGTCATGAGGCATCTGGAGTGGTCCTCGGCAGGTTGATGCTGCAATATGGGAAAAAATCAAACTGCCTATGTTCATAGGTCTACAGGTAGCTCCGAAGCTGAAAAAGAGCACTTCCGTAGTAGTTGAAGGACGCAGCAAAGCGGCGAGTTGAATTCTGACGGGAATTCTCGCCAGTGTACAGACAATTTCGGTCACGTGAAATTTTACAGCTGATTTTCGGGTTGTTGATCGGGTGGATGTTGATCTGTTCGCCTAGCTTGGCAACTGAATTGCAAGCGTTCCGTCACTATATGAGGAGACGTCCTCAGTGCGAAGTTGGGTGGAACTGATTGTCTCCTCGTATGGTGACGAAACGTTTTCAATTCAACTGCCAGGCTCGGAGAACAGATCAAGAGCCAGCTGATCAACAACTAATAAGCTCCCCCGAGCTACCGGCGTAACAGTGATACTACTGATCGGGAGGCACGCGAGTAGTATGTGTTGTTCGTAGAATTTCGTTTCGCGTCGATTGGAATTCTGTTGCGGAATTCGCGGGGCCACTTTGTAACATTTGCTTTTATTCGACCGACGAATGATTCGAGGCAATGAATCTCCAGGAAGACTCGTTCGGGAAAAGATCTGTGTCCAGGTTTTGTAACTAAGATGCTTCCTTGTTCAATGGTCAGTAACCGGTCAGTTGGCATTTCCGAATGAATAACCCCGCAACGAAGGCCTTCTTCCTTTCACCGGTATTTCAAAACAATTAATGTTACTGTTCGAAGTAGCCTGAATCTGGTAACCAAGTGCCTGTGATCAAGTGCCCGTTCCCAGCTAACCCACTTGGCCAGTCACGGTGAGGATATAACTTTTCAAGATGAAATAGCCCATAGTCGTGAAGTCCATAGTTTCTTATTCTCGACTGTCTTAAGGCCGTCAGACCAACGGTGCTCCGTGCAGCAGGGTACTGTTGCATGACTGTACCAGGTACACCAGTTGTTTCGAGTTCTAATGCCATAACCTGATGTAAACGGGACTGGTTGCGATACTGATCTTGTTGATTCATATGGTGAAAATTCGTGCAGGCAAGATGTTATAGGTTGCCAATTTCCTCTCCTCACGAACACGCCTTAGATCAGATAGTTGAAGGTGTTATTCAAAGATTATTACCTATCATATTTGTACACTTGAATCTCTCCAAGCAAGCATAATTTGTACTAAAGGTTCATAGTACTGATGCATCCTGCCGAACGCACTTACCGGGACAAGTAATTAACTTGTGATTTTCCTAAAGGTAAGTTAACAGGAACCAGACTCATAAAACATCCGGAATGGTAAACAATCCAACACACAAAATGTTCATGTGTTGCAACGGTCTACAAGTTCCGTTGCTGTTGCTCAGGTTTCATCATAAACAGGTCTCGAGGTACAGTGACATTTCAGCCATACTTCTCTTAGTCACCGTTATGTGCAAACGCTGTTTGTTCATAAATCACCCAGCCACATATGCTGCACTATAAACACATTAAGAAAAAAACAAACAACTACAAATTTGTATCGTATTGTCATATTGTCATTGTAAGACAGCCGAATCTGGATTTTACCACCCACGTAGAAGTCAGATTCGTTCTTGGTAGTGTTTTTTACGCATTATGAAACCGTTGGTCTTCGTACAGTTGATCACAGTCTAATTAGCATAATATATGCAGATGACGACATGCACGTATTCTTCAGTCGCGCAGATAGGAAATTCGACAGTAGTGTTTCAGCTTTACGAACTACCGATAAACCTATCGTATGCTTGACACAATAGATCTGTTGGTGACCATACTTTGAACCTCGAAAGAATGTACTTTGCATGCCTCTACAAGTAGTGACCACAGCTTTCCGGTGTAGTTTTCCGCACCTACAATCCCATGCATCCGAAACCAGCCTACTTTTGGTCTTTCGTCTTGCTTTCTCATAATGCGTTCAATCAAGTCTCTAGCACCGAAACAATTTTAGGATCGAGAAAAGGGTTTCCAGGGGAGTATTCAGTCTATTGGAAAGTTTCCACACAGTCGAACAGTGTGGCTAATATATTTGACAGCGATAATTTGCCCTGCCTTTGCCGAATAGCTCAGAGGGATTACCGTCCGCGGATGTTCCAGTCGGCAAAGAAAACTTACCGCTTAGGTGTAGTACCTAGCTTTATTTATGCAATGGCTGTTGTTTGTCTTCCTAGAACCTAGCTTGTCCTTTTAATGCTCTGCCACTGCTCGTTCTGGGTGCTGAACCAACTGATAGGCTCTTTTTCAGCCATCTGATCGAATACTACATCAAATGATGTCGCACCATGCGACGTCCAGTGTAAACTCACAAGTAAACGCCACCTGACCGAACCGCGGACAAATGGATTAGCAATCAGTCACTTGGGTTGGAAACTAATCGGCTGGTGATTAACATACGTAAACCTGTCGACACACTCGAGGATAGGCAGCTAATAAACGGCAATAATTTGCACCTGGTCGCATACTTTCGCAATGCACAGCATGTCAGTCCGTGCCCGTGACTTCTCCATACGGTCCCAGCGATGACTATGTATGGCTACGCGTCACAAATGCCAGACCGTTTCGATGTATAGCAGCAATTCTTGCACCACATCGCACATCACTCTTAACCATTCTACAGAATACACGGTGTAACCAGGGGAGTAATGTGCTTTCATCAAAGGTGGTTTATGTTTTGAACAGTCGTCCTCCTGTCCTGGCGCAATTATTCATGTGAATCCACACCAAAGGGGGGGGGAAGTACTGGACTCGAGTTTCGCTCTCGTTAGAGCTCATCAGCAGTGCACATCCAATGGCCGTGCCGGGGTTTGAACTCCGGACACCTGACATGCGAGGCGAACGTGTTACCACTATTCCACCAGCGCACGTTGGACGCATCTGAATTCTCACGTCTGAACGGGTGAACGTGTTCTCACTTGAGCGATGTGATTAGTATGC